>NW_005842678.1:288679-336707 GCF_000455745.1 Alligator sinensis | reverse complement strand
TGCTGCTGTTCAGCTACATCCTATATTACAGCAAAATAACAACCAAAAAACAAAATTTGCATAAGGTTCATTACAAGCTCCCATATGAACTACATTTAGAGTACAATAGTGCAAGGCAATCATTTTAAAAGTATGCTGTAAACATGATAGCAGTGGTACACAGGTTGAGCAAGGTGAATACACTGTAGTTATGGATAAACCTCTCAAATGCTGTAAGTACAAGAGACCATGTATTGATGGAACTGCCCAAAAGAAGTCTGGCCATGCATATGCGAGAGATGAAACCTCCAAACGACAGAAGCGAAAATCCACATCTCTTAATCACTTGAAACCTGAGATAAACGCAATTAATTCTGAAAAAGGATATCAAAACAGAGGTTAGTTGTGATTGTTGTGTTAGCTCAGCTGGTATGCACAATATGTTACCTAATAATAACTGCCTGCCTTTTGAGCAACAGAAAGGAACAAGACATGCAAGTTCCTGACCGCTACCAAGTTCTCTCTCATTCAGCAATTTTTATCTATTGCAGAAGAAAACTTGAGAAAACTTAGAATCTTTCAAAAACTTCAGATTCCCAAGTAACCTTTCAGAATGCATAAACAGGAGAAAAGAAGGTAACCTCTTATATTTACATTTCTATGAAAAAGGGAAGTGAAACTGTACTATAAAACATCCTCTTGGCCAGCCCTGTTGATAGTTATTAAATTAAAATTGCAATTACTACATTATTCATTACTATGAATAGTCATAAATAATTTTTCTTCATACTAAAAAAATATAGGCTTGCTTATGCCATATCTATGTACATCATGGTTTCTGAAAACTCAGGTATTTGACCACTTTTCTAATACAGTAGAACTCGAAGTTGTGGTCACAAAAGGAAAAGAACAGAACAGCAATTCACAAACCTTGACTGCTACTATCTTTGTAGAATAGTGAGGGCAAAAAAAATAAATTGTATAAAATAGGCTTAATCCCATAAAGTTTGCCAAGCAAATCTTCTCTGAAAAGCGATTGTTATATATTGTTATTAAATTTCCTCATCCATAGCATAAAACACCAGGCACACATTTACACAGAAAGGCAAACCTTCTGATCACCAACATCTTGTGCTGCTTGTAAAAGACTCTCTAAACTCTCCACTTGAGATATAATTGCTTCCTGTACTTCCTGAAAAGATTTCTGGGTAATATTTAAAAGCCTCAGCAGTTGTTTGCTCTGATTAGGGGAAAGATCTTGGGCATGCTCAGAAATGAAGAACTGAACATCAAACGCAGTGGACTCTAGTTGCATTTTTGTATAGGCAACCTCTTTTGCAGTATTCTGTAAATAAAGAAAAGAGAAATAACCAACAATAACAAACATTCACTAACTGACAGGGCATATTTTTGAGAAAAATATCACTGTTCTATGTACCTTGCCCCATGTTTAGATATGTTTTTGAGGCAACTTTTAGACAAAATGGGGATTAATATACAAC
This sequence comes from Alligator sinensis, assembly GCF_000455745.1. Classification (NCBI taxonomy): domain Eukaryota; kingdom Metazoa; phylum Chordata; order Crocodylia; family Alligatoridae; genus Alligator; species Alligator sinensis. The sequence continues at coordinate 335,226 of NW_005842678.1, read as the reverse complement.
ACCACCAGGCAACTGGCTGAGTTTGTGGAAATATTGCCTTTATGATCATTAAGATTGCTTATGTTAGGGGCCAAATAATGTAGGTGCTCAACACCTTTTTCTTTCTCTCTCTCCTCACTTTTCAGAGGGCTAACTGACCTGTAGAACTGAATTGTTGGCTCCAGAGTTGAGTTCATCTACTTGGCAAAAACAGTATGCAGGGATGCAAAAACAGTATCTCAAGATGTAGAAATATAAGCATGCTTAATTAAGGTATTATTTTTCTTGACTTTCTCTGACCCTTGTGGCCACATTCTGTCCACATCCATAATGTAAGAAAAAAACCTCTCATTTTCAGCTATACAATTAAATTACTAAGTATTTTGAAAACTTATTCAAACCTAATAGTCACCATGAATTTTACAGTTTACATATGTGTTTAAATGCTTGGTCTATTCACTGAAGTATTCCAGTTTTTTAAATGTATAATTCTCGATTTTTTTTCCTTGATTTTGTGTCTAAGTATCTACTCAGTGCTGCTTGAGAAACATATGTAAAATTTAGTGAAAACTGACATTTCAGCATTAGGATATAAATACAATAAGACAGGTTGAAACAGAACACTTCCAGGGCCATGATCAGATCTGTTACAGCAATTACAGACAAAGGTAGCACTACGGTATCTATTCTGTTGGCCAAAAATCCTCCTTCGGGTTTCAGAAAAGGAAAGGCAGATGAATGTTTTAATGTTGGCTTATTATACATGTTTACTTGTCATTTAAAGCAATATATCCCATTAAATAGTTGCAATTTAAAGTGCAACTGTATAAAATAAAACAAAATTTTTTAATAAATACCTACATTATTTTAACTTTTACCATAAATGATACCTGCCTTAAGTAGTTGTAAGTTTTGCTTTACATCCTCTATATCACTTGTATTTACCATCAAATCATTCACAATTTTACTATTTTCTTTGATCCAGTCTGAGAACTTCTGAAGTCTGCTTAGATGTTCCCAATGCAGTTCTGCAAGCTTAGACTAGAAAGGGAAGTTATAGCTTTATGTAGAGTATCATAGACAAATAAGCCACAAGCTGGTATTAAATTAAAGAAAATACACATTTCCCTCGCCAACTGCAGGGGTTAGGTTCTGGAAAGTTCCCATGGTTGGCAAAACAGCGGTTGGTAAGACAAAAAGCTTACAGGGAAAATGGCAGGTGGCGGGCTGACGCACAGCCACGGAAAACCATGGTTATTCAAAACTGTATACCATGGTAGCCAAAATGGTATATAGAATATTAAGCGTGGATACTCAAAACTGTGTTTGGCAAAACCATGGTTGGCGAGGAAAACTTGTATAAAAATCATTCTTACTTACCTTTAATACACAGGGTGGTCAACCGGGTGTAGGCCTACCCCTAGGGGTACTTAGACAGGTTACAGGGGGTATGCGCCAGCGGGTGGAGACGGAGCATATCCAGGGTGAAGTGGCAGTGTCTCCCCTGGCGTGCTTCCCTCTTACCTGGGGGAGGGGTAGGGAGAGGGGGAAAAGGAGGGGAGGGACACGGTGGCCTGCCCACCCTCACCCCTGGCTGAGCCGCCAGGCTTGGACTGTCCCACAATCCAACCTGGCCGAGGCTGCTGTTCCCTGCTTCCCTGTTTCCCTCCCCAACAACCTGGTGTGGCAGGGAGCAGAGAAGCCACGCAGGGATCTCTTCGCCTGCTGTTCCTCACTCTCCATTGTCCTAGTGATGCACCTGCTGCACGCGGGGCTGCACTGAGGGCTGAGGCATGGGGCTGCGCCCCTCAAACCAGTGGCAGGCACAGAAGGTGTGCTGCCAGGGCAGCACAGAGTGGGCAGCAGCGGGTGAGGAGATCCTCACGCAGCTTCTCTGCTCCCTGTCACGTCGGGTCATGGGGGAGGGAAGCAAGGCAGCAAGGAACAGCGGCAAGCAGGCCTGCTGTTCCCTGCCACCACAGGTAGGGGAGCTTCCCGCCACTGCATGCATCTCCGGCAGGGCTGAGGACCACCTCTGGCTGTGGGGTGGGGGAGAAGGGGAGGCACGAGCAGGGCCAGGGGGTGGCAGGCTGATGCATGGCCACAGAAAACCATGGTTAGCCAAAACTGTATACTGTGTTACCCAAAATGGTTTACAGAATATTAACCATGGATACTCAAAACCACGGTTTGCAAAACTGTGGTTGGCAAGGGAAACCTGTAAACATTTATTTTTATTTAGATAAAACCAAAACAAAATATTCCTTTTAAGTTGAACTACTTCAAACAAGTAAACAAAGAAACAAAGAAGTTAGATAGGTACATACCATTTCAGTGTCAACAGCAAGGACTATTTGTTTTGCAAGATTTGAAGATATATCACAGACCACATAAAAAGCCTTCTGCACATATTCATAGCTTATTTTTAGCTCCTTAAGTTGCTCTTTAGGAATATCTTTGTGATAAGACTTTAAAAACTCCTCCGTAGACTTCAGATCTTTTTTTAGAACAGCAGCAAAACTGGCCAGTCCTGATTCAAATGACTGCAAAAATATATATCAGGTGTATTAAATATACTTAGGAAAAGAGGTTTAAATGTAAATTAATTAAGTAATTTAATTAATTTAATTTTAAAATTTGAACCGAATGTGCTATCTCTTGCTCTTGGGACTATTTCTAGCATTCACCATCAAGAGGCACATCCAAACAAGCACACACGTGCCTCTTGCAGCGTCTCAAACCCCTTTGAGACACGGAAGACACACATTCGGAAACAAAAAAACATTCCCTGTGCTGCATATTTGCAGCACGGGGGCAAACTTAGACCCCTGGATATCCAGGGGTAAAAAAACACACCATGAAACAGCAGTGCAAGGCACGGTCCTGGGCCATGCCCTGAGGCAACTGGATGCTCAGGTCCTCCATAGAGACGCTTTGGTAACCAGCCAGAGGTCTCTGTGGCTGTTCCTTGCCCTGCTGCTGAAGCATACTGCCTGCCCATATGTTCCGGCACTCAAAAACAAAACAAAAAAACCCCAAACCCCGCACTCACTGGCCGTAGCAGTGGCTGTTGGGGCTGCTAGGGCCTCATAGCAGAGCCCCACCATGTGGCAGGGCGCAGCAGGCAGCGTCCCCAGCCACCTGGAATCCACGCTGCCACTGTCAGATCATGCGGGTGTTTCACGGCTCAGAAGGGCGCCACGAGGTACTGCAAGGCACCACGCACCGTCTGGTAGCTTGGGGTGGCTCCAGCTGACACTCGGAGCCCAGTGCCACTTGGCCCCAGCGGCCCTGAACTCCCGGACAGTGTGAGGTGCTCTGCCTGATCTGACAGCGACAGCACGGGTGCCAGGCGGCTGGGGCTGCTCCCCGCTGCCCCCTGCCATGCAGGACTCTGCCATGAGGCCCCAGCGGCCCCGACAGCCGTTGCTACAGCCGGTAATGGATATTTTTGCAGGGAGTGGGTGGGGGTTTTTTGAGTGACGCTGGGGCTGGGCAGGGCAGCGATTGGGGGCTGGGACCGGGTGGGGAAATGATTGGGAGGGCTGGGGGAGCAAGCAGGTGATGGGGCAGAGTGTCTCTGTGGAGGACCTGAGGCTCTGGTTGCCTCATGGATATTTTTGCCCCAGATATTTTTTTTTTGGCACACTTTTTTGCCCAGGGTTTGTTTGTTTTTTTTGTTACCACATGTGCCTCTTGCAGCATCTCAAAGGGCTTTGACATGCTGCAAGAGGCACATGCACACTTGTCTGGACACACCCAAGGTATCCAAATGCTACTTCGTGCACCTTAGAAATAAGCAATATACAACTCTTACCTCTAATTGTTCAAGTTGGGATTTTAGCATTTCCAAGTTGTTACTAATCGGCTGCTGATTATCTAAGTGGAATTTCATATCCTGAACCACTGTCAAATCTTGTTGCAGTTTCTTAGTGTACTTTAAACACAGGTGTACTCCACTGATCAACTGAAAATAAGTTTTAAAAAAGAAAAAATATTATCTAAACAACATGCATAAAATTAAGAAATTAAGCAATATAAAAATTGCTTTCATTACAATTTGTTTTATATTTATCACTTCAGTGTTCTTTTTCCTGGCTCAGTAATGCTTTCCCATATTTAACATGTGATTCCTTTAAAATGGAATGTATAATTGTATAAATGTATAACAGTCCATTTTTACTCACCTTGTCAGTGTGGTCATCTCGTGGATCAGCTTCTTTAATTTTAAGAACATCCTCAGGAAAGCTTTTGGGAGGGCTGCTTGACTTCTCAGCCTGCTGGTCATTTTTCAGAGCAACAGCTGTGTTGTGTTCCAGTGGGCTCCCTGTTAGAGTTTCCAATCCAAAATTTGACAGTTCTGTTGAGAAAAAAGGACAAAGCTCCTTTGCTTTGCCTTCACACTTATCACCTTTGGAGGCATCAGCAGCCTGGGAGCTGGTAAACAACTCCTTTGTCAAATCTCTCATAAGCTTCTCTAACCTATATGAACATTCATCTCTGGGTGGGATTTGGAAAATTTGTTCAAGTTGAGAAGTAATAAGTTTAGGAACAGTACCTTTTATTTCTTGGTCTCTTTCATTCTGGGACTGTTCATTCATTGTTTCAGATGGACTATCCATCTTCTGCTTGTAGGAGTCTGGCTTTAGTATATCACGAAGCAGGTCAGGGCTTCTGTTGTCACGCCAAAATAATAGAATACTGTCATAATCCTCTGATGGTATGCATGGTGGACCAGCTGCCAATGAAGATCTAATTTCATCATTTTCTGGCTTGATATTTGACTCACTGGAAGTCTCATTCCCCAGGTGTGTGTCACCAATCATTTTAAGCACATTTTGCATTAAATTTTTTGTGTCAGAGTAATTTAAAGGTTCGCCTTCTTGCTTGCCGACTTTCGACTTGTTTTTTAAAATATTTTTTAAATCTTCAATTAATAAGTCAGATACTTCAGGGGAATGTGAAATATCTTCCTCTGCTTGGGGGTCTTCCAAGAAAACCATTTCTCTCTGCAGTGATTCAACTGTCATTTCTTTCCTGATACCATTTTCAAAGAACATCGTTTCATTGGTTAAGACATTCTCTCCCTTAATGACTTGTCCACTGCTATGACAAACCAATGTTTCATATTCCTCCCGTGCACTATTGCCAAAGCTATCACTTATATTACCCAAACATCCAGCTGAAAAATTTGTTGTATGTATGTGTTTCTCAGGACACATGGTTTCACTGTCCCCTGGTTCTTGGGTATTCTCAGTACCTCCTAACATGTTAACTTTCTTCAAGGCAAATTCATGGCCACATAGAATGTTATTATCGGAAGTATCTTTAAGAGCATTGTCAGCTTTTTGATAAATAACAGTTCCTTTTTCTTTGATAACTTTAACTTCCTTTGATTTTACCGTAACTGTCAGGAGAGGAGTCTCAGTTTCTGAGTTTAATTTGTTTGGATCAGTTCCCCCACTATCAGTTATACTGTCAGCTTTCACTAAGTGTTTTGCATTCTGAACAGCATTTTCCCCAGTGAAACCTTGCTCAAAGTAACAAGAGTCAGTCCCATCCAGTTCTGACATGTTTTTTATTGTTATACTTTTTGCACATTGTTTCAAATAAGAGGAAAGATCAAACTCTTCCTCAGTTTCTGGTTCCACAGTATCTAACACATTGTAATGTCCTGACCTAGCATCAACTGAGTCTTGACCAATACTTACTTTGTCTTCATTCATAACAGCACATTCAGTGCCTGTTTTAATAACAGATGCATCAAATATTTCTCCGAGGTTTTCCATATGAATGGGACTTTTACTTAATTCTGCAATATGGCTGTCTTTTAGAATATTAACTATATTTGCATTTTGTTTAGACATTTCAAAACCTTTTTCCCTTTGACCAGGTTTCTTATTTGTGATTGTTTGTATTGGGTCAGTAACTGAATATGGACTATCACTATTGTTTATATAAGACACAGGCCTGAGGGTTTTATCATCCATTTGGGAAGAATCTACCCTAAAATGTTCTATGCAGGTCACCTTATTTATTATTTGCTCTTCAGCAAGAATGCTATCCTCATCTGGCTTCTGTCTTTGGCCATGATTTGAATATGATTTTGATATGATATTGTTATTTTTACTTATGCTGTGGTCAGGTAGCAGATCTTCTATTTGAATATTTTTATTATCATTAGTAATTAGCTTACTACAAGTAGATTGTGATGCACAAATAGGCACAGAGTTTATTAGAGTTGCTTCATTCAGACCAAGCCCAGACACATGAGTTTTATGCAGTGTGGTATTACTTTCTTCACTACTAGATGACACCCATTCAGTGCCCGGGCTATTTCCAGATTGAAGGCTTGCAGCAACATCTTCTAATATTTGTTTACTTTCTACAAAATCCTTGTAAGGACTTTCAATTTCTTGCTGTATGTCTCCTTTGTTTTTATCTGTAAAATCAAAACTGTCCTCACCAGAACTATTTTCAATATTGGATTCTAACTGCAAAATAGTATCATCTGCCATGGGTTTTAAAGGATGATAATGATCCAGGGTATCAATATTTTGATTGCATTTTTTCCTATCTTCAGTTTCTTTTGAAGGGGCAAGGAACTGGTCACCAGTGTTTTTATCAAGATGCTGTGAGTAATAAATAGCCATTACTTCATCATCACCAGTGTCAGTGTCATAGCTATCATAATCATAATCCATATAATCATAATCTTTCTCTTCCTCTTGTATTTGTTCATACTTATCCTCAATAGAGTCACTCTCTGTTTTCATTTCATATTCCTCACTTCTATCTCCTTCGACTTTATCTTCATACAGCTTTAGTAAGGAACTAAGACTGCTCTCCATGCTTTCTTCACTTTCTGAAGTAATTTCTGGTTTCTGCCCTTTCTTTTCCAAGGTCCATGTACTTTCTATTTCTTCTTCAGGGATTGTCTCCAACATTCTGGCACCTTCTGAGCCCAGATTTATACTTTCAAGTGTATCTGAATGATTTACTTCATCTGAGCACTGTATGCTTCCTCCAATATTGGCTACTTCTACTTGCAAAGAATTTTTTTCTTCTCTCATGCATATTAAATCATCTAATTCTTCCTGGACACCTAAAGAAATGTCCTCAGGCTCTGGGGTATCATCATCCTCAAGCTGTGAGGTATCATACTCATCCTCATCTTCAGAAGTGTCAGAGGAATCATCGTCTGAAACCTGAGGAGTGTCATAGGCATCATCCTCATCATCATCATCATCAACCCGAGGAGTGTCATAGGCATCATCATCGTCGTCATCATCAGCCTGAGAAGTGTCATAGGCAACATCATCATCATCAATCTGAGGCATGTCATAAGCATCAGCAAACTGAGGAGAGCTGCAGGTTTTGCTGTCATACTCATGCTGCAAGTGCTCAATTTCAAACTGAAGGATGCCTTCATTCCCTCCCACTGGTAGAGCACAAGGTTTACACACACTATCTCCCAGAATTAAGTTGCTGTATGTAACACTGTTGTCCTCTACCAGGTGCGCACCAACCATGTCGGTACTGCCTCCCAGAGGCTGACCACCATGTATATCAATATTGTCTTCCAACAGAGTCCTGCAATGAGCATCTCTATTTTCTTCCAAAGGTAGCTTCCAGAGGCCATCAGTATGATCCTCTAAGGGTAATCCATGATATGAATTGGTATGAACCTCCAGGGTTGACCTGCTATGTGGATCAGTACAGTTTTCTAGTGATGGTCCACAATGCTCTTCACTATAGTTTTCTAGGAACGGCTTGCCAAGTGTGTCAGTATAGCTGTCTACCAGTAGCTCACCATATTCATTATCTCCAGACTGTGGTGTGCCATGCTCATAATCATAACAAACAAACTGATTCACTAATTCTTTACCATGAAGTTCTCCAGAAAGTCTCTTTCCAATGTCAGCATTTCCAAATAAATTGGGACTGCTGTGAACATCATCTTTTCTCTTATCTTTACCAGTTAACATACTTGTATCAGCAGGCTGCAAAAGGTAAGGCCTACATGTTGAATTGTTCTCCTGACCATAAGTAATATCACTGCTTTCTTCTACTGTACTGACTTCACTATAACTCGCCAAATCGTTCACACCCAATACATTTCCTAACATTTTACAAGTCTCTTTTCCCCTACCCTCTCTTTCATCTGATATGCTAATTTTGTTTTTATCTCCTGTTGAAATAAGATTGGTTTGTAAGTCACTTAGGGGATGCCCTTCAATATTTCCAGAGTTTGCTAGCTGATGTACAGGCTTACACAGTTCCATTTGTTTCTGTTCAGGATACTCCTGAAAACTTTTGATTGCATTTTCCTTTTCAGAGTTTTGAGTGCTACTTACTATACTTCCAGGTTTTTCTCCAGGTTCATCTAAAAACATGTTCTCTGTATGTTCAGGCTGTTCAAAACCATTAGCATTAAAATAATCTGCTCTATTGCAGAAATCTTTTTCCTGGGAACATTTATCATTCTGAATATTTTCTTCAGATTGCTTTATGTTACTGTCACTGAAAGTGTTCTGTGCATCATTATGCACAATCAAGACATTCCTTGTGACATTACTGAACATAACATTTCTAGATTGCTTCAGATCTATTCCTTTTGAATTTATGCATGTGCTAGTGAATCCTCCTTCTGCCACATCAGTACTGTATGCATAATCACCACCTTCCACCAGCATGCTGACAGCTTCATCTAGTTCTCCATCATACAACAGGAGTCTCTGCCCAGTGTTTGCATCCATATAACTATTTATCATCAGATATGACACGAATAACTTTTTGGCATGCTCTGAACTATGAAGTATAGGCTCTTCGGTACCAGACTCTTCTTGTTCTTGCTCACGATCATGAAATACAGATGGCTGAAATTCATAAGATGATAACCATCTCGCAACATTTTTAGAAGAAGACTCTAAATCTTCCAGGTTAGGCATTTTATCAGGTAAGATCACATGGTTCAAAACATTCACAGTACTACCATCTATTAGCCCTAATTGTGCAGCATTATCCAGACTGAGTACTTCACAAGTTTCTGGAACATAGAGAGCAGCTATTTTCTGTCTGCCATTTAATATTTTGCAGGCCAGCTCATTTGTTATCATTCCTTGATGCAAAGATGTGGATACTGGGAATATTTCACCAGTATGAGGCCAGATGAGGCCAACAAAGCCTCTTTTTGCTTCCAGTATCAACAGTGCACTGGTAGATGATATTAGGTTGCACTGTATAGCTTCATCTACAGTTAAGCGTTTGGCTGAATTTGAGCAGAAGATTCCTCCGGTTTGAACCTGGTAGGTCAGAATCCCAGAAGCAGTATCCTGATCTATCACTCCTTCTTTCATGGCTTCTTCCACTGTCATTCTTTGCCCTGAGTCAGGTTCAATTATACCTCCAGAGAGCAGCTGTGCCCCCAGCAACCTGAACATAGTTTCACGGTCAATGAGTCCTTCATGGGCTGCCCTCAAAATAGTAATCTTCCTCCCACTTTTTAGTGTGATTCTACCTTTTTCTAGTGATTTCACAGGTAGAAGTCGTAACCCTGTTTCTTCATGAATTATGCTTCTCTGAATCATCTCCTCAAGAGAAATCTTTTCTGCAGTGTTGGGGTCTATGAGATCTTTGTAGGTATCTTGTCTTTCCAAAAGCTTTGAAAACAGTGCTGGAGAAATCAGGTTCTTCTCAAAAGCTTTGTGCAGTGTTAAGTGGTCTCCACTACCTGGCACAATCAGATACCCAGTAGAAAGCTGATTCTCAAGAATTTTAATAGCCAAAGACTCTGAAATTATACCTTGATCTAAAGCATATATAACTGGAATATTTATGAATGATAACTCTGAAATAATTTTTTTAGCATTACTTAATTCCTGCAGTTGCTGTAGAGTCTGTTCATCAATAAGTTCATGTGCTTTAGCTTCTTCAAGATCAAAACACAGACCTAATTCTGGCGAAATTAGGCCAGATAGAATCAGTTGATTCTCAAGCAACCTAATTCCAGTATCATAGTCTATTAAACCTTTCAGAACAGACTGAAATACTGAAAGGACTTCTCCAGTAGTTTGATCAATGATACCAGCAATGACGTTATCCACCTAAAAAGGGATATAAAAGAAGTGTTAAGATTTTTATGGATTGTACATATTAAACTTTTTTTTGGCTTTTGAATACATGCTAAGCATAAAATCATCTACTTACCAGGACTGGAGCAATGCTGTGAATGTTAGCAGCTCAAATGCGCAAGTGATCTATGTCAGTGAATCAACAGCACACGATGTGATATAAGATTTAAAATCAACATGCATCTGTGAATTGAAAACCTATGCTTTGCATACATAAATAGGGTTAGTGAAAGACAACAGAATAGATGATTGTATAGTGAGCAAGTAGGACATATACCTGGAAGGCAAATTTTCATGCTCTAAGTGTCTGTGAAAGGTTAGAATAATCAGAAACAGTATGTGATACAAAACATCCATGCTATTCATGTTTACAGCATACAGCACTTTTGCACAGACACCCAATAATGTGGAATCAATATTATAGCACCCGTATACTGTAACTAGTTGGCATGGAAAGCATGTAATCAGTTTAATATTATTCTAAACTAATTACACAAGACATTGCTTCTACATGTATATGCACACATACCTTTGAAATACATTTTTGACAGAATTCAAAATTCTGTATTTAAGATTCAGATCTATTCATAAATGTATTTGCAATATTTCATTATTGTGCATGCCCCCAACTATATACCCAATTAGAATTTAAAGAAAATCTGGACCATTACTTATCATCTAGAATGTATTTGGGAGAGTATAAAGTAGAAATTAACCCATGTTATGTTATAGTGTCATATTTTTGCAGCACAAACACATACTTATCTAGCAGTCAGAGGATGACTTTTAAGAGAAGAGTTAAGTGATGAATGATTTGCTTTATCTCATCATGCAAGGCACACTGTATTAAGACTCTGCACAAATTCTGATGAACAGAATGTTTATATGCACACATAAAACTACTTATTATACTATACAAACTGCAGTCATTTAATTCAAATTATAGCATCCTGATACATACAATCAAATGCAATTTCTTCTTTAAGTGTTTATATACTGTCCATAACCATGCAGCAAAAGTAAAAGGAGCAACATATTTCAGATAGGAATACAATGCAAAGTTTTCTGCACTATTACCTTTTCCTCCATCTTTTCATCACTCAAATATTGGACCTCCTGCAGTTGTTTCAAAGCTTCATTAGACAGTAAGTTGTAGCCTTCCTGCAAGGATTTCACTTGTTTTTCTATTTCATTTTTCTCTTCACCCGTCATTCTATGAAAAAATTAAAAGGTAAGGGATCAATTACTCATAGAGCTGAAAAGGTTTAGTGGGTGACGAGAAACACATTATGTGATTGTTTAAAAATGAGAGCAGATACCACCTTGTTTTTTTAGACTAATTATTAATATGCATTATAAGGGAGTTGCCTGCAATCATCAAATACAATTAAAAACAAACTCTTTTGAGAAAAATGCAACTTTCTTGGGGACATTCTGGGATTAGAAATATAGTATGTGCCTCTAACTGTTCACCAACCAAGCCAATATGAGTTAACTTCAATAGCAAGCATTATAACATACCATAGCAAATGCTTTAGTAATATCCTAAATTAGTTTGCATATTAGTTTGCTAAAACTTTAAAGTGTTTTGAAATCCTTCAAATGAATACTGCTATAAAAAGCTTTTAAGAAAAAGTTTTTAAAGGTGCTATAAAAAGTTTTTCTATTTGTTTTGTTACCTAATCAAGGATATTTTCACCTAATCAAGCTCTTTTCTAAATGGGAAAAAAAATAAAATAGAAATAAAATGGTATACAGACATGTAAAACAAAATTTATTGAAACTAACATAAAATATTGGTCTGTTCCTTGTAAAAAACTCACTTCTGTTTCATTTACAATATCAGAGAATGGAGTGATAAAAATTAACATACTTGTCACTGTGTTTTGCCAAAAATGACTGTGTAGTCTGCAAAGCCTCAGCCATTTGTTCTTTCTTGGCTGTTATTTCATCCATGGAAATCTGAGAAATAAACCAAACACATTCAGGCTTTCACTATGAATACACTGTAATGAGAGATAAGAAAAACAACCAACATACACTTTTCCACTGGTAACAAAATAGTCTATTACTCACAGTATAAATACCAGTGCATCTTATCTGGCAAACTTTGGTTATTTCCCTGTAGGTACTATAAATAGGACTGGGCATTCTCACTTAAGAATGTAAAGCACTGCACAAAACATTAAGCTACTTGTCATGGTATTAGAAAAGCCAAATTCCCTTTATTTTAAAATGAATATTTTAAAATAATATAATATTTAATAAATCATATAAAGCCATATTTCCCATAAAGCTGCAATTATAAAGATATCATGGAAGTGTCTTGCTCAATAACTTGCTCTCAGGATGACAATTATGACTTAAAGAAAAACTCAGAAATTGACATACCACATAATAAAAGTCCAAGTTGTGATGCATGTATTTACAGGAGCCCAGAACTAAAGTAGATTTTAACAGATATTTTTGAAAATACCAGTAGAGCTGTAAGCAGATGTCATCTTTGTGCCACCATCAATTTTTTTACAGTGGCACAAAACCCGATCAGACGTCCATGCCCCTTGTGCCACAAATACCCTAAATTCTGGCTGGGACAAGTTGTAATAATAGTTTGTCCTGACTTTTCATGGCACAAGAGTCCAGGCAGCCCTCAAAAGCCACTTTTGGGATTTCAGGAACCTGATTCTGCGGTGGGATTCCCAGGGCCTTCATGTGCAGGCAGGGGAAGTCCCAGAGAGCTGCACTGTGAAACATGTGCCAGGAATTCCCTGCAGACATGAGTTTCATGCTAGTGTGCCACAGGTTGGGAAGTGGTCTGCAAGCACAGACAGAAGAAACCCCCATGGGAGTTCCCCCCTCCACACCTGCAGATGTGCAACCTAGGCATTGTCCTGTAGGGATTCTCATAATGCACATATCTCATAATGCTGCCATATCCCCAGTTGGTGGAACCCCTCATGGGAGTTCCCCTGCTTGCAGCTGTGCACCCTGAATTGGGATGTGGTACCTAGGGCCATAGTCCTGCATTCCCTTGGAGTGGCAGGGCCCAACCCTATGGGACAACAGTCCTGAGTGCTGTCTGTAGACACCAATGAAACAGATCAGCTGTGCTAAGATGCATCCATCCTGGCACAGCTGATGCCACTCCAAAGACGACTTCTGGTCATCATTTACTTTTATATTGTCAACTACAGCTGGAGAGGAATTTGTTCTTTGCTATCCTCTTCTAAAGTCCTGGAACAAACTTCTAGAACTCACAACAGAGGAAAGAACTGTCTTTGAGTCCTGATGAACCAAGAAATACTTTGCATCAAACCCCATAATTAAACTGAAAATAAACAATGATATGTTGGCCAGTTTTTCACGTCTGCATTGGGGTATAAGGTGCAAGCACCTTTATACACAGTCCTTCTTTTCACCCAGCATCAGACCATTTATTGCACTCTCAAGGCAATAATCAGGAACCTAGCATTGGTAGCAGCTACATAAATGGGGATCGGGAGGGGCAGGGCAAAAATCCAAATCCCTTTTTATCTCAAGACAGCAGAACAGAGCTGAGCTGGAACATGGGGTTACAACCTTCAAAGTATATAGTCAAACAGTGTCTTCCGCTGTGCTATCTCTCAGTGCTTGTGCATCACTGGACCTATAAAGGTCACAGTGCCTCCAGGATGGTACGCCTCTGTAACCTCCATAAATATAAAGGCTATTGTTTACAAAGCACACAAGCACCCAAAACTGTGTGGGGGTTATAGTTATTAATGGTGACTAGGACCTCCTAAAGTAGGGGTGTCGCAGATCTGGCCCATGGAAGTGGGTCATCAGGTTTGTAGGGCTTTTCTCTGGCCTAACAAATCACCTCCAGATCCATGGGGCTTACTTACAGCCATTTTTCCAACTTTGGACTGTTGCTTGACCTGCAAATCAGTAGCAGGGTAGTGGTGTTAACACTGACATAATGGCCATGTTGATGCAGTGGCTGTCTTGGAGCTGCAGTGAGAAGTCCCATAGGCCAGATCCAGAGGCGGATTGTGCAAACTGAGAAAAGCCCCATAGTCCAGATCTGTGTCTCCAACTCAATGAGTTTGACAACCCTCTTCTAAAGTGATTTGCACCATCCAAATTCTGTCAGTGACCTTCACTACTACCTTTATTGGAAGCAGACTAGAACCATGCTGAGTTCTTTAGAAAGTCCCACCACTAAAGCTTAGAAATTGACTCTGAAATAATAAAAGTGAACCTGGTACTCTACATCCTAGTACTACACTATTTGTCCCACAGAAACGAAACAGTATAGCCTGCCTGCATGAATATCTTTCTGATCCAACCAGTGAGGACACCAGGATGTTTACTACAGAACTTGAATTAAGGTCTCTGAGGCCTGCAAAAAGTGGAAGTCTCTAAAGAGACTATATCTGTGATTGGTGGGGCAGGGATTCATGTGTAACAACTGCATTGGAGTGTAATGTATAATGAGCTCCAACATTCTTATAACACAGCATGTCCTTACCTACAATGGCCAGAGAAAGCTGGGCTAAAAACCTGGAAGCACAATGTTAATTCTATGCTGTTCATTGCTGTATGCAGAAAAAGGCATATGATAACAGCCACTTATTACTTAACAAGCTCGTTATCTTGGATTCTATTTAGCTAGGACAAGTTGCCAGCAATAATTTTCATAATTCTTTCAGTGTTCCAGTTCCATTAAAAAACACCTTTCTCTCTATTCCTCATACAGTGATTTCCTGACACCTGACAAGGTAAATTATTGCCTATGAAAGCTCGTGCCTCTCTGAACCAGTTAAATCTCTAATGTACCACCCTGCCCTACCTTCCACCTGACTTCAGGCTTAAACAGCTAATTATATCTGTAAAGTGAATGAGCACCTCCAGCTTCAGTGATTATCTTTCACGGGAGTATGGATGGAGAGAAGCAGACACTGGGCCAGAAAAACAGTAGAGAACACCCTTCTATATTCAATATTTAAGTTCAGGTGTTACTTGTGAAAAATGAGTATATGTGGACAAAGGGGCAAAGATGTGAGTTGATGCTGTTAAGAGGGTCTAGAAAACAGACCCCAGGGTGGTACCTCTGGCTGATTCTGGATAGAAATACATTAGTTGTCAATAAAAAAGCAGTTTGCTCACAGGTCAGCCTGAGGTAACAGGTTTGCTTCTTAATCTATAGGTACGAGAGAAAGAGGTCTCACACCATTTAGCATTAACCATTAAGCACTGGTATTTTTATTTAAACAGAAGTTGCTTGACACACAAAAGTCCATGACATGCTAAGTTTGATCACACTGTAGTACGGTTATGCCTCTTCGAGGGAGGAATATCTCCCAATTATATTAAGTCGTGTGTTCCCTTAGCATGGGACTGCTCTATGGAGATAATATGATCAATTTGCAGTCCCAGAGCTGGACCCACAATCCACTGATTGTGGGACCCAGCCCCAGAACCTCAAAGAAGTCTTCAACTGAGACTAGTGGGTTCCCAGGCTCAGATTTTTGGTCATACTGAAATCTCAAACTGGCTCAAGTACAATCCCAGGGCTGAGAACAAAAATCAGCTAATTTTTGGTCTCTGCCCTGGGATAATACTGGAGCTAGTTCAAGACTGATGTGGTAATACAGTTTGAATTTAGATCATAGTGAGCACTGACATGTGACTATTCCTCAGAAATCTTCCCAAGTTGTACTGTTTATTACGCTCTAAATGTAACAGGTGCTAAGTGTCTTGTGTAACAAGGCCCTCAGTGTCTTTCTCTGGTGTGTTAACCAGGTAACAGGTACTGTTTTTGTGACCCAACAGAGATAGAAAAGAAAATGCAAAAAAAAGCAAGGAAATTGACTGCAGTCTCCTTCACAAAGATCATCTGGTGGTAAGAAAGGACCCCATCAGATCCCTTCCATATTTCTTTTCTCTGTATTTCCTTCCCTTTGTGGTATGCAGGGGCTTGAAAGGGAGATGAGAAACCACCTTCTGTTGAAGACTCCTTCATAGACTCGCAGGAAAATAGGATAAGGAGAGGTGTCAGGAGATCAGTCAGTTCATCCTTCTGCTTGAGACAGATTATACCTTCCTAAATCTACCCAGCCAAGTGCCTAACTCACTCTAACTTTCAATGTCTACAACCCATCCTGGTAATATGTTCCATTGTTTACACCAACACAGTCAGAAAATTCTTCCTAAAATCAAATCTAAACTTCTTGGGTGCATCTACATGTGCCACTAAGGCAACGTGATAAACTCCACCAAAGTTTCTGCCAGAGTTTATCAGGGCACCTTAATGGAACATATAGATATTCAAACTGCTGTGGTCCAGGGTGTATGCGCAGATACTGCACCCAGGACCATAGCAGTTTGAGGTGGGGTAGAGCAGCCCCAGGCTGGCAGGGGGCCAGAGGCTTTAGCAACAGGCTCTGGGAGGAGGCATCAATGGCAGAGGGGCTAGCTAGGACATGGGAGTGCCCCAGTGTGCAGAGCTCTGTGGCTAAATGGCAGGCAGAGATCTGGCCCCTGGCTGCCTGGGCTGACCAGGTGCAATTTACACCTCGGTCAGCATTCACTCGTGTTTAGGTGCAATTATTTTCGCTGTCGTAAAATAGTACTGTCCCAGCTTCACCAACACTGAAAAGAGGAAAAATTACTTCCCATGATTTGCATGGGACAGTCCTGTTAACATGTCACAGCATGCTATTGGTCTTTTTTGCAATAACAGAACAGTGTTAACTCAGTCAGCTTGTCGTCCACTATAATCCCAGACACTTTTCTGTAGTACTGCTTTTCACCATGAAGTAAAGTACTCCTTGTCATTATAGGGCATGACTACACATCGCCCTAAAGTGATGTTGTTACTGCACTGTGCACACAGTGCACAGTTAATTTTCGCCACTACTTTGTTGGAGTGGCATGCTAAAATGGAGAAGCGTGCCATTATGGCGAGGTACCTGTTGATCACATGTAGACTTGCATGATGGCTACATTACTTTAGTGCATCATACAGCAATGTAGTGTGTCGCTACGGTGATGTATGGCGACATGTAGATGTGCCCATCTGCGGTACTCTATTTTTTATCACAGAAAAAGAAACTTCACCCTTCAGTGACTTACCAAGAAAAGTAGTTCTTATCTTTTCCGTTTCAAAGCATTTTTAATTAAATGAAAAGAAAATGAAATCTGGCCTAGGACCTATTCCTTCTTCCCTTTCATTCCTTCTTCACTGGAAGCAGAAGAAACCAAGAACTACTCAAGTAGGATGTGTAGCTGTCAGGTTCAGAGACTTTGTTGGGTGGGGGTTAAAACATACTGTGGTGGTACTAGCTAAATTAATTTTAAACTTTTGAAAATGTTTCCCTCAGAAGCAAATTTGAAATCACATTTTTCTGGTATTATACGTGCTGCTTTTGTGAAACCAAAAATATTTAGAGTAATCCTTCTGTAAGACACGAAGCCAAACCAAAGAAGTGGTGCTTTACCAAAAAAATGTGCGGGTACCTGCTGCTTAGGCAAGTCTGCCTTTTCAGCCTTTTCTCCTTCTTCTTTGCTGAGCGTCTTGCTTAGGTTTGACACCCATTTCAGTAAATCCCCAGCCTTTTCAACATGTTCTTTCTTTTCCTCTTCCATTGACTTCTGGTAGGTAATGTGGATTGTAAAAAATACATTTATTTAAATGGTTGAGAAGTTCAATTTCAATAGCCACAGAATCACAGTCCTGTCACAATGTGAGTGTTACCACAAAGTAGCTAAGGTTTTTTTTATTTTTTATTTTACCTCATGCATTACTGTGTTACCTTTATGTTAGGAAAAAAATATGACATAAAACTGGAGACATAAATAGACTGATTTGTCCAAAACAGTTGCAGAGATTGCAATACCTATGAAACATAGTCATACGTTGCACACCCCATGTTACAGATATGACAGAAACAGCACAACCTCCCAGCCACTACTTAGTAATTAAAATCTAAACAATGCTTATATTTAGAAAAGCTAAAGCATCTTTGAATTGCTGCCTTTGCATTAGCCTTATATGCATACAGTCAGTATCAGGTATCATACTATGAGCTACATTTAGAAAGGTTACTAAGTTGCAAATAGGAGGAAAAACAAATGTTTTCACAACTTAAAAGCAGGAAAAAATAAAAAATAATGATGGAAAAGTTACCATTTTTCCACAGTAAATATATTATAAATGTATGGTTTGTGCCAAGTAATATATGATTTTTAACCAGTCTTAGAGTAGCCTAAAACTTTTCACTACTTAAAAAAAGTGTCCAAACACTTTCCTGTAGTACAAGAGAAAATGAAAAAAATTAGAAAAAAATCCAAGCATTTAAAAAGCTAATTACATGTTCTTTAAAATCATTGAAAATTCATGCTTATGAGAAGTCTACCTACATTTCCCTATACTACATGTGAGTAAAGTTATTCGTGAAAAAATGTCATAGGATTGTAGTCTAAACATATTCAGATCCATTTGTAAAATAAAATAGTGGAGGGATCTTTTAAAAAATTATTAAGAGCAGTTTGTGATGATAATCAAGCCAGCATTATTTGACAGGATGCTGTAAATACTACATGTATTACTCTTAAAAACTGGCACTAGTCGTCTGCTCTTAAATACAGTACAGGCCTGGTTCTATGTAACTGCTTTATATGGGTGTAACTGCATTAACTCCAGTATTAATACTTGATACCAGTTTGGAAATAATGATGTAAGAATCTACCTCCAACACAGCTTCCATTTTGTACTCAACAGGAATTTTTCCTAACTTAACCTAAAATAATCCTTTGAACACAATAGGACTTAATACCAATTTCACTTCACGTTAATTCATTTTATAGTCTCTTATGATGGCTACATTAGATAATATGTAGCCATAATGTTCCCCAGAGTGACTAATGGACAATTAGAAACTGTGGAGTACCAAAATCAGTGTGCTACTTTGAAATATAGTAGAGACTAGAAATCCCTGTCTTAATGGGCTCAGCTGCTTCCAATAACCGTAAACCTGTGTGACAATCAAAATTAGCTTTTTCTAAGGCCTCTTTGTAAGTCAACTTCTTCTTTGTTTTGGGGCATGTTATAGCTTTGACAAAGTACTTGTCATCTTTCATTTTCGTGGCAGTGATAGCATCAATAATGCCATTCTTGATAGCATCTTCCACTGACAACCTGGAATGAGATTTGGGATCTATCAGTCCACCAGTCAAGTACTGATACTCCAAACAGCGAACACCCATTTCTTTGTTTAGGACATTTACATTCATAGCTTCAACAGCTGACATAATTTTGTTTGTTACCGGATGAATGATACCTGTAAAGACTAGTTCACACTGCTGAATTTGTGTAGCACATGTATCATCAATTAGCTCCCTTTGCAAAGCTTCTGAAACACTGTACTTTTTTCCAGTAAGTGGATCAATTATGCCCCCTGTACTGGCCTGAGCTTCTAGACACCTAAGAGCAGTAACTCTGTCCACCAAGTTTCTGCGTGAGGCTTTTAAAACTGGAATTCTTTCATTACCATCAGAAAGCCAAAATCCTGCAATAGGACTGTTCAAATCTTTATTTAGTTGCATACTGCTCACCAGAATATCACCAAACTCATTAGCTGTGATGACACCTTCCTTATATTTATTGACTAATGTTCTATCAATTGTACCCTGTGCTAGAGCCTCATCAATATTAAACTGCAAGCCAGTTTTGAGATCAGTCAACAAAAGAAAAGAGTTTCCATGGGAATCAAAAGTGGTAGACTCTTTCCAGTTAAACTCCTGTTCTGACAACTCAATATATGTATTTTTATCAATAAAGTTCTTTCGATATGCTTCATAGGAAGTCATTTCTGCTCCAGTTTTGATGTCTAGTACAGAAATTTTATGACCTTTTTCTGCTGATGGGGTACTAATTTGTCGGTCACCAACTGGAAGCAGGAAACATTTACTATCTACATCAAACAAACACATTTTCAACAAATCATTGTAGTACATGGCTTGTCTGTTATTTGGATTATGAAAACATTTTGTGTTACTAGATGGTTCATGTATAAATTTTAAAACTGTATTACTCAGCAAGCCTAGCTGCACTGCAAGTTCTGGAGGAACACGAACGCTTCTTACAGGGTCAATGACTCCTCCACATGCAATCTGGATTTCGAGGATATTTTTGCCTTTTTGTCTTTCCAAGAGTCTAGCTTCCATAGCTTGATACACAGACATTATTTTACCAGAACAATAATATCCTAAAACTGCTTTCTCTGCCTCAATTAATCTACCCTTGAATTCATTATCTACAAGGCCCCTAATGATTGAGTCATCAACAGAGTATTTCTGACCTGTTGTGGGATCAATGATGAAACCAGTGGCTGCCTGGGCTTCTAAGAATGTCGTTGCCAACGTTTTTGCAATGATTCTTTTCTTTACTGCTAAAGCAAAAGAGATTCTTTCTTTGCTAGATTCAATGTATAGGCCAGCTATTGCAGTAGGTTTTGTTAAAAATTTGTCAAGACTTCTCTGAACCTCATCAACAGATTTCTGCCCAGAACAGAGCTGTTCAACTATGTTCCTGTCCAAAAGCTTAACCTCAACCAACTGCCTGGCAGTTACATCACGTCGAAGACCATGAAATTTAATATCATCTTCCCCAGAAGAATGTCCATAATGAATGGTATCAACGTCCTTCAAAATCTTTTCATCTAAGAAAGAACTCATCTTTGCAAAATCTTCTCTCCTAAACCCTTCAGATATTTTGCAGCCATCAAACATCCTGTCTTCATTACCAAGATTCTTGTCATTTTCTTGTTTTAATGTTGTAACTTCAACATGCATGTTATATTGCTTGCTCTTCACTATCTGTAAACAGGAATTTTTTGACACCATGAGTAGTAAATCTGGAGAACATTTTTTGCATGTAACATGTATCAATTTCAATTCCACCACCAGAAAGATGCAATGGCAAGAATGAACACCAGAAATAAGCAGCAAGCAAGAAATTTTATTACCGTAGATAGCACAGAAACAGAGCAAGCTAGAATTGTGAAATGTATATGTACACTCCAAATATTTATTTAAATAGGATGTATTTATGAGGGTGTGACAGAAGAGCATGGTAGAAATTTCTTTTGTGCTTGTTACTGAACTTAAATATTACCCAATTCATTTTCTAACCATAACTGTGTATAATTTTATGTGAATTTCTATAATGTATATAAACCTTTAAAAATAAAAAGGTATTTTAGTATAACATATATTTAAATGTATCAATTACAAATATGTATTTATATTTTAGTCTCTGTTATTCTAATTTAAGTATGAACAGGTCCTGTACACCAAAAAAAGAAAAGTATAACAGACAACACACAAGTGTTAACAAAGAGTGTAGAACAGGAATACAGGACAGTGATGATAAGAATAGTTTAAAAAACAGAAAAACCAAAAACCAAAACACCAGCACCAGCAAGGTAAATATTCACAAAATGTAGAATATACCTCCAAAGGCTGTATAAACTTTCCTAATCCCAGTTCATGATTCATGTCTTCTTCATGTGTAATACTTTGTCTAGAACAGTGATGATTTCTGTCTCTTATTATGTCCATTTCTGATATTCCTCCCACCGAGTCTGTTTTATCAAAAGTTATTTGGAACTGTGTGCTTGTTTCAGAAACATACTCTGTAAAAGACTGTTGGTCTGTATCATTCTCTAATGACTGGTTTATTCTTGATAACTGAAACTGCAGGTCTTTTGGCACTTTATCATCTGTGTTCATGTGCAAGTTTTTTTCTCCTAATTGATCAGGTTTAAAACCTGCAATGTTTATTTCAACTTGTCTCGCCTGTTTCTTTCTTAAAAAAGGAGAAGTGATATTTGCACACTGATGCACTTGTTCAAAATCTCTGGGTGAAGTCTCTCCCAGGTAATTAAACTCATTTCCCTTCCTCTCAGAGTCCAATTTGAATGTAGAATCCTTGATGTTATTATTTTGCTGAACTTCAGTCTGAAGCAGGACGAACTGGTGCTCACGGTCCTTTATGTGCAGATCTGTTTTCTGTTTTAAACTCTCGATCATACGCTTCTGTACCTCTAACTCTTCTTCAAGTTTCCGGCATTTCTGATGATAATCCATTTCAGCAAGCTTTCCCTGCTGCAGCTGTTCACGACACTTTTGAAGTCTTTCCTGTAGATCTTCAATTTGCATTTTGTACAATTTCATATTCTCCTGAGACATTTTTTTTTCTTGCTGAAGAGCAATGCATTCCAGTTTTATACCAGAAATATCTTTTTCAGTGATGCTATGGGACTCCAGTAATTTTTCAAGTTTTTTTCTAAATTCCTCTGCAGAGTGTTTAAACTTAATGGATTCTTCCTGAAACAGAGACATCTTTTTGCGTGCCATTTGTTCATCTAGAGTCTTCTGATGGAATTCATCTTGCAACTTTTTCAATTTACTGTTTAGCTCTTGTATATGAGCTTGCTGCAGTTCTATTTTCTGGTCACTCAACCTCTTTTCCATAGTTAAAGAATTCAGTTGGACATTTAGATTTTTCACTTCCATTTCAGTGCTCAGGGTGGAAGCACACTGCTTATCACACTTCTGCTTATACTCACTGGCTAAGGCTTTTGTTTTCATTAGGTCATCTTCTAGCCTTTTGACTTTACATATGAATTCTTGTTCAATTATTGTCTGTTTGTGCAACTGTTCATTTGTGGTACGTAGCTGCTCTTTGAAACCATCTGCTAGGGTTTTTAATGTTTCATTTTTTCTCTGGATAGCTTGTTTCTCTAGACCTGCCTTCTCTGATTCAGACTTTATTTGTTTCATCATTATTTTGGTTTCAGTGTTCCATATGCTAAGCTCCTCGACCTTCTGTTTCAATGTTTCTGCCAAATGATTACTTTCATCCAGCTTATTTTTCAGCATTTGAATCTGATGTTGATTTTCATTATCTGCTCTTGTTTTCTGAAGCAACTCTTCCTGGATTTTCTTGTACTGTTCTTGCAGATTATTTGCTTCTCCTTTACACGACTGTGTTCTTTGTTCAGCAACCAGCTTCTCTTTCTGGATACATTTGATTTGTGAATTTAAATGCTGGATAGTGATTTCTGTTTTTGTCTGTGACCGAGTCAGCTCCTCTGCTTCCCTTTTTAACTGTGCCTTTTCCTGCGGAAGAGATTTTAGCTCTTCTTGATAATTCATGTTAACTTTTTTAAGATCTATGGCCTCCTGCATTACCTCTTCAGCTTTACTTGTAGTTTTGTGCAGCTGCTTATCAAGTTCTTTTAACTGCTGCAAATATCCTTGCTCTACCTGATCTTTCTGTTCCAACTCAATTTTTAGACTTTTAAGTGCAGTGTTAGCATCATCTAATTTCTCTTTTAGTAAATGGACCTTTTCTTCCGAGGATGTTTTTTGAAGTTCAAGAGCATTCAGTTCATATTTGAGATCTTTAATGCTTTTTTCAGCCTTCTTGTTAGCAACAGTTAGCTCACTGATCTGCTGTTTAAGCTCCTCTACTTTCCTTATTTCTTGTTTTTTCTGGAAACCTGTAATTTCAGACTCAATTCTACTAGACTTGTCACGCACAGATGTACAAGTTTTCAGCACACTTTCTTTAACTAAAGAGTATCCACCTTCAAGTACTTGCCTTCTAGTATTATATTTCTCTTTTTCTGGGAGTTTCTTTGCTTCTAGATTCCCTTCAAACTCAAGATCTTTTTCCATTTGCTTTATTATCTTCACAAGACCTTCCTCCCCTTCTGTTTTCTTCCTCAGCTCTTCCATTAAATCGTTCTTTTGCTGCTCTAAATCTTGAAGGTTTGTATCTTTCTTTCTGAGGTGATCTTCAAGTTTTCTCCTAGCAGCAGTGCTTTCCTCCAGTTGATTCCTGAAAGCTCGGAGGTTTTCTTCCAGTACGCTTCTTTGAGCTTCTGCCTGAAAAGTAAGCTGTCTCACACAGTCTAACTCCTGCTGTGCAGCAGCTTTTTCTTTTGCCAGGCTCTCTAGTTCCATACGATACTGCTTTGCCTCTAGCTCTGCTTTGATTTTCTGAGCAGATATCTCTTCCACATTTTTTTGCTGTTCTTTCAGCTCATTTTCAGCAGCTTCCTTTACTTTGGGCAGTTCTTGTTCTGCCTGGAACTTTTGTTTTTTCATCTCATCTAAAATTTCCTCAAGCTCTTTTATCTTTCCCATGAGTTTCCTGTTCTCATCAACTGTGGCCCTTTGTTGCTCCATCAGATCTGAGTATGCCTCCTGTGTTGATGCTTCCTTATTCTTTAAAATCTATAACCAAAAATAAAACATACAAATATATTGAAGCCTGCTCTTAATAACCTAAAGTGGAATCTGTTTTTACTTTTTAAAAGGCATAGTTAAAAATACTTACTGGTGTTTATAAAACATTTCAATAGAGAAGGATGAGCAGTTCCCACCACCATCACCTTCTGCTGTTTCACTGAGCTTCAGAGAGCAACCATTAGTTAGAGGTGAAAAAACATCATAAAGCAATCCACAAAGGGAGGAAGTCCTGAAGAATCTTTCACCATCACTCAGAAACCACTTAAGGATTAGAAGAGTTAGACTGCAGCTTGCATATGCTCTTGCTCACAAAAAAATCTGGAATGGACTATGTGCAAAATACAATATGCAAGGCTCACACAAGAAAGGGGTTCAGCATTTACTTTGGTACAGAAGAAATTGAAAGTGCTCCATGTTCACAGGAAAACACAACACAACGTAACTGTGGAAACCCTTCCAAGAAAGTAAGCACATCTTTGGAAACTGCCTTCAGAGTGTGTTCATTCTGAGAAAAAAAGTGCAGACACAATAGCTAACCCGGCAAAAATCTCAGTGAAGGCAAATAGGTAGTATTTTTCGAAGATGTTAGCAGGTCAATATAAACAATGAGATGAGTATAGACTCCACCTAATCTAGCAACACATATTAAAACTGCAACTGCCTTGTCTTCACTGGGGTTTTATTAGGTGTTTCCAATCATATGTTAGCTAAGGTGAGCTAAGAGTGCATTGCACCCCTTTTACTAGTGAAATCAAGACTTCTGTGTAATGGAAAAGCAAACATTTTTTTTTAATAAAACAAGGATTGCATTTTAATAGTCTTACCTAATTTTATTCACAATGTGATTATGCAATTATATTTTCAAACAGGCTAATGCAAAGGCAGCTTCTTTCCTTTTTTCTCCCCTTTCACTTGCTGACTTTAAAGACATACTGGTGCAGTTAAATTAGATCAGTTTTTCAGCAGGTCTCCTGGACAACTGTCCAGATACACAGTAGGTACAATAAATGTCAGGTGTTTGAAGAAACCGAAATTGAGAATCCAATTACAGTTCTATGAAAGATGAAAAATGGAGTCCTGTTGTCTTATTTTTCACTATTGTTTTCAGTACAATAGAACCTCAGCTGGGAGGTGTGCTCCTTAGTATTATATTGTGACATTAACACATGCATAAATAAATTAGAAAGTACTGAAATAATTGCTGTTTCACCCTCTCTGAATGCATTATTATTAATAATTGATCAGTAATAGATTAATATATTTTAATTATGGTCAATCAACATTAAATCAGCTCCTCCCTGATATACTGTGAGATTCAACCATGGATTTAGATTGATTTTGAATGGTAATTATATTTTAATTAGAGTTTGATCTGCATTAACAGAAAAACTCTGGTACCTCAGTCCTTTCTGCATTCTTTTTCTCTGCATTATCTTTATCATTACTTTGTACTGGCTTTTCTTTTTTCCCAAATGGATGGGCAGTTCCTGGGATTCCATAGCTTAGTCTCTGGATCTTACTGTCTTTTAGAGATACTTCTGTGTTTTGATCTTTACCTTTTTTTTGCATTTTTATAACCATCAATAAATCTTCACATTGTTGGCATTGGTCGAATTCATCCTCTCCCTTCTGTCTTTTCAAAGTGATACACATATTGTCCAAACCATGAACCCTACTCTGTGGTACATTCTTTTCATTTTCTCTAAGATCATTGCTCAACAGTCGTTTTGCAAAGTAACATTCTGAAATTGAAAAATATTCTCCTCCTTTGGAATTACTACTTTCATTGAACTGGCTATTTTTGCATTCACATCATTTGTATTTCTTAACAACTGTGCACCTACACTGGGACAACTGTTGACTTGCAACATTTCAAAAGTCAATATACATGGTTTGAAGGCATTTCCTATATGATGAATCTGTGATATTTTCCTTAGAAATATCAAATAAACATGCAACATTTTCTTGCTCTATGTTCTTTGCTTCCACTGGATTTAGATCTATTCTGTCTGGGAAATTGTTTTCTATTAGTAAACAGCTTTTATTCAGAGGTGCATTACACAGTTTGCTTCCATTCCTTTTATCAGTATCAGAAATATATTTCTTGCTAACAGGCTGCAAGTTCAGCTTTGATGTCTTTTCACCTCTTTTGTATATCCTCAGGTCTCTGGAGATGGTTTCATCCTTTAGGGTTGATAGAAATTCTCTGCTTTCATTTCTTTCTTGAAAGTCTTTCCCTTCAGACTTTGAGTATACATTGTCAATACTTTCTTTGAAGTGATGATCTTTACTATGTAGATTTTCAGCAGATGGGCATATTGAAAGGTACAGGAGACCCTCACCATTCGCGGGGGATACTTTCTCGTATCCCCCTTAAATGGCGAAATCCGTGAGTAAGGCACTGCATTCATGAATGCTGTCTGCATTCATGAACGCAGCACCGCCAGAGGCTGGGATGGGGGACACAGCTGCACTAGTGATGGCAGGAGCACGGCAGCGGCAGCAGGAGCGTGGCAGCGGGAGCCCGGTGGATGCATGCACAGAGATCCTGAGGAGCTCCTTCAAGTGTATTTAAGATGCAGGTTTGGCATTCGGGAATATTTGAAACTGTGAATGCTGAACCCATCAATAGAGAGGGTTTCCTGTACTCTTTTTTGCTGCCTGGTTTGATAACTAAAGCATGGTTTCCAGTCTTTTGAATGACATTTCTCTTCATCACTAGCCTACAGGTAATTTCTGGATATATTCCAAATTTCTCCTTTGCTGCAGCATCTTCCCTTTTATGCATTGTTTCCGTTGTTATTTTAGATGACCTCTTCAATTCTCTTACTCCTTCCTGTCTCACCCCATCAATAATTTGCTGATTTAACATCTCACTAGAACTGACATATTAACACTCACACAAATTTCAGATGGAATTGAATAACCTTTAGTACCATTTTCTGGATTTTGGCTGTGCTTGCAAGGAAGTACTACTACCTCTTTTCTTGTTTGAAGCTGTTCTTCTTTGTTAGCATTGTTGCCACTTTTTTGACTATCAAGTTCTAAAAGGTGTTTTAATGTCCTGTTCATTTTGATTTCATCAGTCATGTCAGTGTCATATTCTACTCTCTGAATTTTCAAATTAGTTTCTGGGAGTTCAGATTCATTCTGAGAGTTATCCTTCTACAAATATTTCTCATCTATCGTTTTTTCCCCCACTGTGGTGTTCTGTCCAAATTCAACTGTTTCATCACATCCCAAATGTTCAAAAGCTTCAGCAAACTCCATGGGTTCTTGAAATTTAGCCTCACCAGGTAGGCTCTGACCATGGTGGCATACAAGTTCAAATTTAGTTGTTAAATATTACAGATTCCATGGCCTTATTTTACCCTTATTTTGTTCCCAGAATGCTAAATCTCATGTAGAGTTACAAAGAATTACTTGGGTCGATTAAGATCCTTAATAGCAGAGGGAGAGCCCAGAAGTATGATCCAGAGAAACCAACTGTTTTCCCCTATTAAAATATTTATCTCCTCCAAGATGTATTACTTTGATTACAAAAGGATACTATTAAATTATTGATGACATTAATTTTGCAATTAAAAAATTAAATTATCTAAAAAAATGTATTCAAGAATTAGCAATTTTTTGCAGGAAAAAAACTGTCTAGAAGAAACAGCATAAAACAGATAAATAAATCGAATATTGTTAAAGTGAAATCAACCAGCATTTTCTTGTGCTCCAGATTTTTCTTAACATTTACCAAATAATAATATGAATTTTAGTAAACTATACTGAGCAAATACTCAAGCATAAGGCCTACTTAGAGCAAAAAGAGGTTACATCATGCAAGAAATGCTACACTGCGGGGGGGGGGGAAAGATGTACTCTTTTCACATTTATGTTATCTGTCTGTTCAGAGATATGTGATGGAAATGTCACATAGCAGAAACAAGGACAACTGCAAGAATATATAACATCCCTTTAAGGATCCAGGATCTTATCCAGTGGATTAAATAAACAAATATTAAAAAATGTAACTTATTTAAAGTTACTCCTGTCCTGCTTCAGATATTTTTACAGACAATTTTCCAGACTGGAAATTAGACACTAGGTACACAGTATTCCTGTAAAAAATTATACTGAGTAAGACTCCCAAATCCTTAAAGAATAAACATAAAATTGCTTCATAGAAACACATTTTGAAAGAAAGTGAAGAAGTGAGAATATTCAACAATAAATTCTTTGAAGCACGGATTCTGCACAAAATCTTTATACTGTGTTTGTTATGAACAAAAGTAGTCTCCGCTTATTAACTGTAAATAAAAAGTGACTTGCCTCAAAGAATCAATGCAGTTAAAAGATAGAAGGAAAAAGAAAATGTTTCAAAGAAGTGAAACAAACATACGAAATTAATTAATGCCTTTATTTAAATGAGAAATTCCTTATATACTGCATGTCAATGAGCACACTGAAGGTGCCATTCAACCTTGACTAAAAGAACATAACATTCAAACCTAACCAGAAGAGCAACAAAAGGCATAAGCCCCTTGTCCTATATTTGCATGTAAGGAAACCTCATTAAATACACTGTCTATTGTTAAACTACCAAATAGCATATATTGAGTAGTGGAAGCCAACTATGAAGTTGATTAAATGCAGCCAACAAGCATGACTACAAAATGCATAGCTTATATTGGACAAACATACTGATGGGAACCTGCCACAAGGATAATTTAATATAGCCCATCTAAACAAGATACATGGTATTCCTCATTGAGTGCAGGCCCTCTTAGCACTAACTTTTTTCAAGTCATGGGGAGCCACTACAATACTTACAATGTTTCTTTCTCTTCACTCCCCCAGCTGAGCCGTGCCTGTCTTTCTCATTTCCAATATTCTTGTTTTTTCACTAGCCCTAAATGTCTGGCATACATCACCAAACAGGTCCCCAAACATTTCACCCAGAATCCTTCTGTTGCCTCCTTTCTCAGCCTGTTGCATATAATTAGTGTGGCCCTACATTCCATGAGATAGATCCTGACCAGGCTGTCCTGCACCTCATCTGCATATAAATGTTTTAAGGATCCAAGAATTCATGACAAGAACACCCAGTTCCAGCTATGGGTGGTTCCAGCTATTACCACATGGATCCTTTGTGGGAGGTATCTGGAATACACACACATATTAAACAGTGCTGAGCTGTGGGGTTAACATGGGTTGAAATCCTGTTGACTCTGCCGGGCCTAGCCCAATGAACTATGTGGTAATAATTAGCCTTTTTGCTTTGGACTAATATCATTCATAGTTTGCATTACTTATAAGTAGGTACAAAAGTGCTGCTTAAAAGTATGTTTATGGAGTACCTGTGTTAAAACTTGCAGCAGTTTCAGAAAAGGAAAATGCATCAATTCTGGATGAACTAATTCTATGGGTACGATATGAAAATTATTACAGTTATGTTTATTTCAAGGTCAGTGTTTTCAAATTTGTTCCTCACTTCCACATGCTCAAGGAGAGCAGGGTCTGACAGTAAAGAGATGAGAAAGGGGCTTCAAGGGGAAAAAGTTGGGGTAAGGCAGAGGTCAAGAGGTCTACATGACCCCCCAGATTTATTTTTCCTAAGTAGCATGGTAGGGAAACAAATTCAAGGCAAACCTACAATAATTAGATTCTATACCTGGAAAATTATAACAAATATATAGCATCTAATTACTGTAGAATCATCTTATACTCAAGGTCAATTTATGTTCGAATAAATATGGCAAATACACTGCAGCAGGCCATACATAAGGCATTAATGTTGCCTTCATCAAGCCCACTGCTTGGGGCAAAGTTCAGCTTGTCTTTATATGCACAACATACATCCTGCCCTAAAATTAGAGCACAGAAATGTACAACATATTTTAAATGTGAAATCCTGCTTCTTTGCAGAAAGAATAAATCTGCAAATTAAACTTTCAAGACTTCAAAAAACCTATACCATCTATGTATGATTATTGTGATTTATAGTACTTCATAAAGATAGGCAAATCGTGATTTTAGGTATTTTGGTTTATAAATGTATTTATAAACATGTTCTTGTTTTGAAAAAGCAAAGAATTGTTTTAAAAGGTATATTATATTTTTATATTTTCCATCTCCAGTTCATTTGCTGCAGGTCTTCGGTACATGCTATCTTGGCATATTAAAATTTTTCTTTTCTTAAAAGTGACTTCCTGCCCTGAAGAATCCAGTGATTTATACTATGTCCTGGCAAAACAGTCTTTCCATCTGGGAGGGCTGGTGGAATATGATACCTTGAGATTCATTAACTTCACTATCATGAAAGATGGAAGTATAATATACCTCTAGATTTCCATGGATACACAGTTTATAAGGAATTTCATTTTCTGGTAGTTCCAGCAAATATTCTAGTTAAGTCCAATAGCGGTTTTATTGCCCCCCAAAGACAACTGATTTTTTTTCCCATGACCTACCTCCTCTTCTTCTAGCCTTTTCAAAGAGTCACCTGCAAATTTTATATACTGGGTCATTAGGGTCACCAAGGCAGTATAGCGTGTTCGTAAATCCATGAACTGTAGAGAAACAGGAGGAGGAGAAACAGTAGCATTTACACTAGGACAGATGTCTTCAAGTAATGTCCAAGGACTACTTCTAGAATTCAAACAGCCTTAAGGAAAGTTATATAGAGAGAGAGAGCACTGAGCTAATATTCTTGATTCAAATGACACAGCCTCATAGATCCCATAAACAGGTCTCCCACCAGACACACTAATCCTAAGGATGGTCAGTCCAATCTATGTAATAGGGTGATTGGCTGTGACCTGTGTGTACCATGTGAATAGCTCGGCTGGTGAACCACAAAAAGAGTATGGGGAGAGAGCAGCTAATGGAAATGGTCTCCCTGATTACAAGGATCTTATTTCATCTCTTTCTGGGGTTTACTGTAAAACTAGAATGGAGTTTTCAAAAGTGCCTAAGCAAGTTCAGTGAGAATTGTTCTCTTTTGTCACTTCCTCCTTTTGAAAATCTGGCTCCTCGTGTAACTTCCTCAACAAAACTGTAGTATGTTGAAAAGGAATTAAGATTGTGTTGGGACAGAGTGGGTAAAATCTTGAAATCCCTTTCATCCCTGAAGTCATAGAGTACCTTCCTCAGCAGAAAGTCTAGTCCCATTAGGCTCACAGGAAACCCTCTGCGGTTGTATTCTTTGTCAGATAGCTGGTGGAAAATGTGTATCTTTGCCCACCCCCATAGAATTTTTTGAGATCTGCTACAACAAATTCATTTCTGGTGCCACCAGGCTCAGCCCAATAATGATGAAAGCTGCTTTCAAATGGTTGCTGAATAAACCATGATCTAACTCATGGTTAACAATACTTAATTTTATTTTGTTAGACCACTTTCCTTAATTGTTTAAGTATTTTGTTTACTGTTATCAAGAGCAATACTGAACTTTTTAACATAAATAATAATATGTATGTTAAAAAGCTGAATATATATACTAAGCAGAATATACTGGCTCTGTGCATACAGGGAAAGCAGTGGATGTGATATACCTTGACTTTAGCAAGGCTTTTGATACGGTCTCCCACAGCATTTTTGTAAGCAAGTTGAGGAAATATGGGCTGG
This sequence comes from Alligator sinensis, assembly GCF_000455745.1. Classification (NCBI taxonomy): domain Eukaryota; kingdom Metazoa; phylum Chordata; order Crocodylia; family Alligatoridae; genus Alligator; species Alligator sinensis. The sequence continues at coordinate 303,193 of NW_005842678.1, read as the reverse complement.
ACGAATGGATGGTAAGGTGAACAGAAAGCTAGCTGGATTGTTGGGCTCCATCGGTAGTGATCAATGGCTCAAGGTCTAGTTGGTGTCAAGTGGAGTGCCCCAGGGGTCAGTCCTGGGGCTGGTTTTGTTCAATACTTTCATTAACAATCTAGAAGATGGGATGGATTGTACCTTAAGCAAGTTCATGAAAGACACCAAGCTGGGGGATGTAGTAGATATGCTGGAGGGAAGGGCTAGGATTTGAGTGACCTAGACAAATTGGAAGATCAGGCCAAAAAAAATCTCATGAGGTTCAACAAGGACAAGTGCAAAGTCCTACATTTAGGACAGAAGAATCCCATGCATTGATACAGGCTTAGAACCAAGTGGCTAATCAGCAGCTCTGGAAAAGGACCTGGGGCTTACATTGGAAAATAAGCTGGAAATGAACCAACAGTGTGCCCTTATTGCCATGAATGCTAATGGCATACTGGGCTTCATTAGTATGAGTACTGCCAGCAGATTGAGGGAAGTAATTTTTCCCTTCTACTCAGCACTGGTGAGGCCACATTCTCCTCTACTCAGCACTTTTGGGGCTCCCAGTACAGAAAGGATGTGGACAAGTTGGAGGGAGGTCAGTGGAGGGCAATGAAAATGGTTAGGGGGATGGGGCACATAACGTATGAGGAGAGGCTGAGGGAACTGGGCTTATTTAGCCTGAAGAAGAGAAGACTGAGGGGGGATTTGATAGCAGCCTTTAACTAGCTGAAGGGTAGCTCCAAAGAGGATGGAGCTAGATTGTTCTCAATTGTGTCAGATGGCAGAACAAGGAACAATGGTCTCAAGTTGCAGGAAGGGAAGTTTAGGTTGAATATTAGGAAAAACTCTCTCACTAGGAGGGTGGTGAAGCACTGGAATAGGTTACCTAGAAAAGTGGCAGAATCTCCATCCTTGGAGGTTTTTAAGGCCAACTCAATAATGGTAGTCCTGTTTTGAGCAGAGGGTTGGACTAGATGACCTCCTGAAGTCCCTTCCAACCTTAATTTTCTATGATTCTTTACACCTCAGAATTTGCTTAGGGACAATAACAATCTTCCTTGGGATTATTCTACTAAACACCAGTAAATGCCATTCTTTATTTTTCCTACCTTAACAAGGGACTCAAATTAAATATACATCTCTGAGACTTTCAGATAGGGCACGCTATAAATAATAATAAAAAAACCTCTTGTATAATGAAGTCAGATGAGCTCTGCATTCTCCGGCGTTTCACTGGAGATTTTTGCTGCGAGTCAACCATAGCCCTGTAGGTCATGGTCTGCAGCTCATAATCCTGTAAAAATATTCAAATCAGCAAAATTATTAGCATTCTCCATCACACTGATCCGGAATGGAATATTTTTGTACAACTTTATATAAAATCTAGCACTGTGATTTATAAGATACTAACAGCTGACTAAAAGCCAAACAATATTACAAATATTTTATTATGTCTTACCTTTACTGCAGCTGAGTACTGCTCTGAATATTTCTGGCATTCATCTATTTTGCTTTGTTTCATTTCAATTTCAGAAACCAACATCTGTAAAATACACATGTATTATCTTCAAAATGACAATAATGACTATTATATTCCTTTTGTTATGACATGATTATTATTCCTAAATTTCCTATCACTACAAAATGAAAACAACTGTCAACAAATGTAATGTCTTACAGCTTGCTGTATTCACCTTATTTAAATTTCATTAATTCAGTGGAAAGATACCTATGGGAGTCAGATCCATTGCACAGTAAGTACAGCTCATAAAATGCTACAAAACAGTTTTTTTACAGCTTGGTCAACAAATCAGGGTTTGAGCCCCAGCTTCTAAGGATGCATAAACTCCTAGAGCATGAGCAAAAGAGCCCAGTTCTCCAACCGGAGCAATAACAGACTCACTTCTTGCGTGGATCAGGGACAGCTAAAACCATGTAACAAAAAAAAACATAAGGTTGGTCAATGCCGAAGAGCTGATTTTACCATGATGATACTTGTTATTTTTCACTGTTACAGAAGATACTTTCAAAGTGGCTTTTTGGCATAAATGTTTGGGGAAGTCTGTCTTCCCTGGGCTCAATCCTCTAGCATATTGAGTAACTGTCTACTAAAGTACTTTCACCAAACTTTAAGGACCCCAGTAGTCCCACTGAAGTCATAATACATGACAAATAAATTTAGAGTTTCTAATGATACCACTCTACATGTGCAATTAGTTAGCTCATTTGCCATTTAAAATTTCCTCTTGAAGGTGAAAGTATAAAATTTAGCCATCATTTATTGTGTGTGCCTTCATAATAATTTATCATGTGCATTGGAAATAATTGTGTGTACATTGGAAATAATTGTGTGTACATTGGAAATAATTTATCATGAACAGCAATGAATAAAAGTTACTGTTTAACATATAAGTGTAGATAGTTCAGCATTTTGGACCTAGGACTTGGAAGTTTGCTCTCCGCAGACTTCCTCGGTGAAGCTGAGCAAACTATTTTGTCCTTCTGTGTCTCAAACTAATCATCAGCAAATGGGAATATAAGCTATTGCCTTCTTCCCAGGGGTGCTGTGAAGAGAAATGCATTAAAGATTGTAATGGGCTTTGATTCTAGTATCGAGTATGGCGGGAGTCCATAAGTACCTCAGTTAAATGTGTTTATTATCAGTAACCTGTACTGATTTTTAATTTTTCTTTAGTTATTAGTTTCAATACTTTTACCAGGATGGGATACCTATCATACCTTTTGTTGATTCAGCTGTTTAGCCAGAGCTTTGCTGTTTTCAGGCTGGATTTCCTGAAACTTTCGCTGAGTATCTTCGACTTGCTGGATCCAGCTATCCAGTGCAAGATAAGTATCTTTGTAGTATTTTAGAGATTTATTGATACCCTCTAGATCACGCAGCCTGGTTTGATTTAAAAACAAGAGATACTAATGTTCAGACAATGAGCACAGCAAATGAATAATCTAAGCAAAGCCTTAAGGGCAATACATCCTAGCTCCCCCTAATGTCATAAATATCATAATTGTTATTAAAATACATTTAACAGGAATTTCTACCCCAAGCCTGCTTCAGTTTAATGAAGTTTCATGAAATATAGAGGGTTTCTCACAGCAGAGGAGCTAAAGGATATGTATACCAAAAACAGGTGTCTGGGACGGATTGAACCAGGAAAGGTAATTATTTCTAGCCCTTGACCTTTGCCACCAGACATCCCTCCTCTTTGCCCCACCCCAAGAAGTACTCCTTTCAGCAAGCATTTGCCATCATGGAACTAGGAAAATACCAAATTATATTCTAAAAATCAAACATCTACTACAATATTCATTAATTTGATTTAAAAATATTTTGTCTTAATTTACATGCATTTGTCTAGTGTACATAGAGGTGATTGTATAACAGCTTAACATGAAGTCTTACTCTTGTATATTGTGGGGTTGGGGGTATGGGTGGTGGGTATAGGCTTGTGGGGAGCTATGGGTGTATGGGTATGTGGAGTGTGGGGGAGGATGTGGGGGTGTGTGTGTGGTTTATGAAGGGGTGGATAGGCATGGGTGGTATATGTGATGTGGGGGAGCATGTGGGTGTGCATGGATATGTGGGGTGTGGGTGGGTATGTGGGGTATGAGGGAGGGTGTGGGGTGGATAGGCATGGGGGGTGTGGCTGTGTGTGGGTGTATGGTGCGGCAGCATGCGAGTGTATGTCTGGATATGGGGTGTAGGTGGGTATGGGGTTTGTGAGGGGCTGTGAGTGTGGGGGGAGGGTGGCTGGGGAGAGTTGTGGTATGTGTGGAGGTGGGGGGCAGGTTGCCCACTGCCCACATGTGGCAGGCACAGCACCCACCAGCGCTCCTCCAAGCCTGGGCTCCACGCTCCTGCTGCTCCTGGCCCTGGGGCACTGACGTGGCCCCGTGATCCCACTTGCAGCCACTTCCCCCTCAATCTGCCATTGCTGCCCTTCTGCTGCTTCCCCGTCCCCCCGCTTGCTGCTCTGGCACCAGATCCCAGCTGCACAGCTGAGACCACAGGACACAGCAGGAGCTGGACTCACCCAGCTGGCACGGCATGAAGCCAGCTAGCCAGCAGCAGCCAGGAACCCTGTGGTGCTGGAGTGACTGGTGGAGGGAGGCAAATGGCTGCAGCAGATGAGGGGAGTGGGAGTATGGGCACACGGGAGCACAAAAACAGCTACGTGGAAACGTGGGGGTTGCGCTGGTGTCCTGGGACCAGGACCAACAGAGCCCAGAGTAGGGCGGCAGGAGCACAGGGTCTGGGCCAGCAGGAAACTGAAGCTGGGCTGGGCTGGGCTGGGCCGGGCCAGCAGGAAAAGGGGGAGCTAGCCCAGCCCCCGCTGGCCCGGACCCCACGCTCCTGCCACCTCACTCTGGGCCGCCCCACAGTGGCCCCGGGATACCAGCGTGGCCCTGCACTCCTGCCCAGATGTCACTGTGCTCCACGTACCTGCTCACTGCCCCTTCCTCCTGCCTGTTGCCCCTTTCACCACTACCCTGCCTGTGGCTGCTGCTACTCCCCTCCATGCCCCCTCCAGCTACTCCAGCACCACGTGGTTCCTGGCTGCAGCACCGGGACTGCAGACGCTGGCCCGGCCTGACCCTGAGGACTGGGGCAACTACCTGCGGTCCTCCCCTGCCTCCCTCTCCATTCTTATCTGAATTTCCCTCCAGTGTAGGGAGGCAGGAACAGCCCCTGGGTCCCACACCAGAACACTTTGCTAGGCAAGGGTGGAGCCAGGCAGGCCTTGGTTCTACAGCCATTTGGTCCTGCTGGCAGCTTCCCCTGGGTCCTACTGCCCCAGGCTCCTACCATCTTTGACAGGCAGCCAGGGGCAGATAAATATTAATTTACTAAATTTTTTACGGGCCCATGGACCAGACAGAATGGGCTGGCGGACCAGATCCTGCCCATAGGCCATATTTTGCCCACCCCTGGATTAAACCTTCAAGAAGGTTCTGTGTTCAGGGAGGGCCCAGACCTGGAAAAAATAATGTGTATTTTCCACATTAACAGGTAAGCAGATGAGGGGGCGAGTGCTAAATATATATAGGAAAAGAGGCCTTCATGGCACACTTCCTACAATGTGGTGAGCTCCAGGTGATGCCATGATTCTTTGAATGACCACTGAAGACCAAAACATTCACATGGGGAAAATACATGACATCCTCTGTTCCCTGAAAGTCTAGCAAAAGTTGGTGAAAGCAAAGTCTTTAGAAGCTAAAGCCATTTATGCTTTTTTAGCTAAAATCCCTCTTCAGACCTTATGATTTTTTAAGTCTATTGAAGTTATTTTGGGGCTATTTCCTGAGAGCAGAGATGAAGTGACCAGAGTGCTTAAGTTTCATTACTGTAGTTTTAACACAATATTTCAAAGAAACATTCAAACAGACCAATAAAAGAGACCATACAGGTATGGATGAAGGAGTTCAAAACAATATTGAATCCTACTCTGAATAATGTTTAGTCTTCTAGTTTGAATATACTTATGAATCTGCTCTGCTTTTTCATCAGTGACTTGGACGAGGGGTTAAAAAGCACCCTATTCAAATTTGCTGATGACACTAAGATGTGGGGGGATGTGGGCATGCTAGAAGGGAGGAATAGGCTGCAATCGGACCTAGACAGGTTACAGGGGTGGGCAGATGAGAACAGGATGGGTGATGCACCTGGGGAGGAAGAACCAGCAGCATACCTACAGGCTGGGGAACTCTCTTCTTGTCAGTGCAGAGGCAGAAAAGGATCTTGGAATCATTATTGATGCCAAGTGAACATGGGCCGACAGTGTGGGGACACGGTCAGGAAGGCCAACCGTACCTTGTCATGCATCCACAGATGCATCTCGAGCAGGTCCAAGGAGGTGATCCTCCACCTCTATGCAGCACTGGTCAGGCCGCAGTTGGAGAACTGCGTCCAGTTCTAGGTGCTGCACTTCAGGAGGGATGTGGACAGCATTGAGAGGGTTCAGAGGAGGGCCACCCGCCTAATCAGGGGCCAGCAGGGCAGGCCCTACGAGGAGGCTACGGGACCTGAACCTGTTCAGCCTTCACAAGAGAAGACTGAGGGGAGTCTAGTGGCCTGTTACAAACTAGTCAGAGGGGACCAGCAGGCATTGGGGGAGTCTCTGTTCCCCCGAGCACTTCCAGGAGTGACAAGAAATAATGGTCACAAGCTGGCAGAGGGTAGATTCAGACTAGACATCAGAAGGCACTACTTCACAGACAGGGAGGCTAGGATCTGGAACCAACTTCCAAGAGAAGTGGTGCTGGCTCCTACCCTGGGGGGCTTTAAGAGGAGGCTAGATGAACACCTTGCTGGGGTCATTTGACCCCAGTGCTTTTTCCTGCCATGGCAGGGGGTCAGACTTGATGATCTGTCAAGGTACCTTCCGACCCTACAAACTATGAAACTATGAAAACCCTCATTATGCTATAAATAGAGATGCATATTAAGGTTTTATATTTATGCCTATACGTGAACAAACAATAAGATAACCATCAACAGAAAAAAGGAAGAAAGGAAATAGAGAAATGTGTCTATAAACAGAGCCAATATTTATAAATATTTCTGTATAATGAATATCACTGTCAAACTGCTAGATAGCAGGAGGATGAACATTTGCAGAAAGCAGTCTGTTTACAGCTACAAGATGCAACCACCACAATCTGTTACATTTATACTAGAAGTCACTATGTGTTAACAATAACCCACATATGCTGCATTTTAATTTTAGCCCTAAAATGCCACTCTAAGAGTATGTTCTCTCAAAATGAAGAACTGTAGGAATGGGTTCTAACATGATGTGTCTGCAGAAGCTGCTAGCTTTATGGCTAAGAATGTGGGCATTCAAGCTGTTTCCCCTCACTAGGCTGCCTTTTTAACAAAGTTTTACCAATCACTCCTTTAGTTTCTGGCAATTAGAGGAAGGGGCATTTAAATCTATTTATTCTTGCTAAATAGATAAATAACTATAAGTTTGCTGTATGCATTCTGGTCATTCACTTTAAAGATCAGAAAAATGTGAAAGTTTGATGATGGCATGTTTTTATTGAAACAGCATTCTTGCTGCTTCTCTTCCAAGGTGTCTATGTTTACAAACTAAAATAGATTCTAAAAATCAGTGTAGTTTGCAATGTTATTGTCTTGCTGTAATTTCTCATTAACATTTGGTTGACAGAATTAAACAGATTTGAGGGTAGGTTGGGAAAGTATTAAGATGCGGAGTTCTTCTTATGGATAGGTGCTAGTATATGTGTATATATATTTGAGCAATATTGCCCACCAGCAACAACATATAATCAAAGAGACAAATGTAAAGTACATACCGGTTTTCAATCTGACAATGAATATTCTGCCATCTCTCAGCTAGCTGATCAACCTTCTCTTTATGCCAGTCAAAATCCAGATCACGTTCCTTGTGAATTTTAAACATCTGATCGCTGATTGCCTTAGCTTTCTGTAGTTCATCTTCCAAAGCATGGAATACCTCTCTTTTCTCATCTACTTCAGATCTCCATTGCTAGTATGTAATAAATGATAAATAAATTGACACTGTAGTACTCTCTGCGTAATCCACTGTGTTATGATGATAGACAATGCATCTTTGATTTATTTTATTTTATCCTTTATCCTAGAATTAGATGATAGATCTATTAATATTGAACAGAACAATGATGAGGGAAGGAGGACATAGCTTTCAGTTAGAAAAACAGCTTTTATTGAAAAAGCAGTGAGTAGCAGCCCATTGAGTAAAAAAAAAAAGTGTCAGTGAAAGGTTTAAAAAAATTAAAAGGTGGGGGAGGAGAGGGAGGGCGTTGAGTTATGGCTTAATACCAGAGCAGTGAGTTGCAGCAGCACGTGCATGGGAGCAATGCAGTGTGGTATGCCTGGACAACTGACCATAGACCATAGACAAGCTGCCATAGGACACTTAGGCAGCTTGCAGACATGGGGAAATTAATGGTGCTTTACTTTAAACTCGGCACGCTCCTGTGCTGAGCTTAGCACATGCCCACAGGAAGCGGCACATTAGCTGCACCTGGCTTTCCCAACGTCTATATAGCTTGGGCATTTTAGTTGGGCTTTTTTCGTGCTTTTAGCTACTAACTGATTGAATGCCAAAAAGCCCTGCTGAAGTGCCTGATCTACACAGACATTGTGGAGACAGGTCAAAGTAATGCACTGCTGCTTCCAATAAAACACTTTTTTCCACGTCTGTCAGCACCGTTGGTGTCCATACATAACACTGAACCAGTTCACAGGGAACTAGTTTGAAACAGCACTTGATATTCCAGGTATTCTTCTGAACTGTTACAGTTTAACAAGAATCTACCTCTGTCCCAATCATTTTTAAGCTGCATTTTAAATTATATTAATGTTATGTGTGTCCATGCAACTAGCAAAGTTTTTGGGCAACCACCATTTATATTGTGTAGAATCTTCTAGCACTAGAGAGATAAATGTCTCCCTTGCTGCTGCATTCTTGGAGCTTCAAATATTCCAAGATACATACAGCATACAGCAGCAGTTGGCAATTTTTTTGGCAATGGACTGGATTGACCCAACTTGGGCTAGTGCTAGGGTCTGGCCATCACTGCTGCTGCTGCTGCTTCTTCCTGCCACCTAGCTGTGGTGTAGCCCAGGCAAAGCCCCCCACCGTCAAAGCCCCCCAGCCCCGGGGATGAGATCTGCCCCACAGGCCATTAATTGCCAACACCTGGCATAGAAAAATGATCAAAACAGAGATGCAACAGTTTCACTTTGCATGTTACATGCATGACTGACACTAAAATTACCAGAATGATATATGTACACAAAGTACAGGTATGTGTAACCTAGGTGGATCCATGACATTTATATCAGCCTCTTAAATAGAATGTATGTTCTGTTTATCTTAATTTCCCAAAAAATACAAATGTGCCTAGCATGGCAATCTTAAAGCTATAGTTTACTCTAATTATACAGGAAGTCTTTTGCTGCTGTATATTCTAACCAAATGGCTATAACTGAAATACCATATTTTATAAGATTACTTTATAATTTATTTATTGAGAAGAATCAGCCAACTCTTACCTTTAAGGTACCCATAAGATTCTCAATATTATTCTTGTCAGCAGTTACTGCTTCTTCCTCACAAAGTTTTGTTTCATAAAGTTTTACTAATGCTTCTGCTCCTTGCGTGTTTTTCAGCACCAAATTTACAGTTTTTAACCTGCAATACAATTACCTCTTGTAACAACAGTATTTGCACTATTGTATTTTTCATTCTTGTTATGTGTCACATAATAACTAAAACTCTTAACAGCATTATGGTTTTGATCATTCTCTTCCTTTTCTTTAGCATTATTCATATTTATAACTTTATTCATTTTTCAGTTTCCTTTCACTTGGGACAAAAGAGATGTATGGAGGAACACAACAAAAACACAATAAATGCTAGTGAATTACATACTTATCTATGTAAATGGAAGACATAGAGTAAACTTGGTTCATATTCTGAATGATGAGACTGAGCTCAGAGCGCAAGGTGGGAACTGAAGGTGAACCAGCAGCTTGACCAAAAAACGCTTCACATTTATCTGTGATCACGCCCAAATCTTCCTTGAGTCGATCAAGCTCTTTCTTTAGCTTCTATAAAATAGAAGGTGAATAACAGTGTAGCTTTTAGACTCCATTGAGCGAAATTACTGAGGATTAGTTTTTACTTAGTTCAGGCTAAGAGTGCACAGGGGTAGTTACCACAGTAAATTATCCATGCATTATAATTTTATGTTCCTAAATGCTTCTTAAGTTGACTTGAGAGGCCTAAATACTTTTGTGGATGTGACCCTTAATGATCTCCACTCTTCTGAGCAGCACTGTAATTTTTTTACTCCAATTTATGGCTATTAATTTTAAAAAACTGCTACCCAATTTAATTTCAACAACCCTTCCAAAAACTCACCTCTTGCTCTGAAATCCTAAATACACTTTCATGTAGATCATCCCTCTCCAGTGGAGTTCGAATCTGTCTGATCAACCGTTCCTCACAGTTCTCCAAGCGCAACCTGATATTTCTGACTTCCGAGATGTACAGATTGTAAATGGATTCCTCCTGCTCCTCTGTTGAAGGAAACAAGATACTTCGTAGCCAATAAATCCAGATACTTATCACATTTTTCTCCCTTCTTACAACACTTTTTATAATCCTGAAAAGACCTGTAGTATATTGAGGCATTGGTTCAAATCTCACCAAAAGTCAATAGGGATAATTCTACTGACTCTTTTGGGAATTGTATCAGGCCTCTAGTCCTTGGCTGTTACTAGATTATCTTGCTGCACTTCCAGATTTAAATGTATAACATGGATCATCTCAGTCTCAGCAATCATCATCCCTCTTTCCAAATACACTGCTGAACATAATGACTATGAATTCATATTATTTCATTATAATACTGTATCAAAGCTCTAATGGCTATTTCTTATTATCTTTTATTCCAGAGAAATAGTAAAATATTTTCTGACTACTTGTAGAAAATATAATGGCAGCATAATCAGTTCCAAAATACTAATGAATTCCTCTAAGTCAATAACTACTTAACAGCATAGCGTAACTTTTCATCTTTTAAAAATAGCTTTTAAATATTGGAGGGTAGTATTCTACAAGCCTATGGAAGAATATGTAAGATTTTTTTGTATTATAGCATCAATATTTTTCCAATTCTGTTATGAGCTCAATGAATACTCAAGATAAATTTCAGTCATTCAGTAACAACACTAAGGAAAGCTGGACCAAATGATAAACTGCAATCTATAGATTATAGTATTCTTTCAGGAGTAGTAGTAACCAAAATCCCTCCATCTTTTGAACAATATAACAGTAAAACTTAAGTATGGGTCTTTATTTATTTGGTCTTCTCACAGTCTTAGTGGTGCTAATATAATAAAACAGGCACTGATTTATCAGCTGTCATAAAGCATCTTTTAAGAAGACTTTATTAAATTTCTCAAGGAGTTGCTCTTACCTCTTTCTGCTGATTTAAGCAGCTCCTGATAATACTGCTTGCAAACATTAACCTCCCTTTCCAGTTGTGTTGCATCTGAGCTCGTGAAAATTTTGGACTCCTGGCTATCTTCCACAAAGTCATCGAAGCGGGACTGTAGATTGCTTAGAACCTGCTGGTGTTCACCTGGCAACATTGTCTTTATCTAAAATAGATTAGAGACTAATGTAAGTGTAAAACTCTTTAGGTATAGGTTTACATGCTGAAGTCAGCATAGTTTGGGCCAGATGTTGTCATCGTAACACTTGTGCAGCTGGGAAAGCATTAAGCCACAAAAAAAAGCAGCAGCTCAGTAGGTACTGCACCTCAGGAAATGTAAGAGAATGCTGTTATGGCCCTTGACTGAGAACTTTGTTAAACAGTGAGGTACTGCAGACAGTAAGATAGATAATATGGGGGGAAAAAGAATGCTTCTTCAGTGAAATTCTCTAAATATTTCAATGCCTTTACATACTAATAGTTTCTTGCATCCTTTCTTTGTAAAAAACCTTCCTTAAACTGCCTTTTATTTAAATGACTGCTGAAATATGCTCTGTGCCTCGGGCCTATTCTCATGGACTCAACACAACCCTGATATAGTATAAATAAGAGGGTACATGGCATGCTTTTATGGTATGTGTTCATGCTGTAGCTTGTGTTCATGACACAAGACAAAAATTGAGGGTAAAAATACAAAAATAAATAGGTATAAATAAACCTTGACTCAATTTAGGCTGCCAATTAGAAATTTTCTAACCCATCAGAACAGTAAGTTTCCAGAAGGAATTGAGGCATTTGGGGTACGGCCTAAGAATAGAGATAGATCAGTTTATACGTGCAATAATATGACATGACTACCTACAATAACGGGGGACTGATGACAACCCAGAAGGTCTCTTCCAGTCCTATGTTTTTATATTCCTATGTAATCGGCAAAGGCACCTTGCACTGAACCCTCTTTCTCTGTTGGGAACATAGGAAAAATATGCAACAGTTGTGAAGATCCTTCCCTCAGAAGAAGCAGAGAAAATCTTAGTGTTCCTGACAATATGACTGATGGAAATACTCCTTCCCCAGCTGAAGATGGGAAGTTGCATACAACCTAGAAGTATTATATACTTAAGTCCCATTTTAATCCTGAAATACTTCTGGTACTCAAAAACAGTCCATTTCTTCCCTGAAAGCACATGGATATGTGATGATCAATTTATACCTTAATTAAGGAATTAGACTCTCAGAACTCAGGAGCTTCTTGTTGATCATATCTTTATATCTATGATCAGTGATGAAGTATCCAGCTCCTATCCATGAATTTCCCTTCAACACTATTCATCATGAGGTGACCCACCTACTGATTCATAAAGTCATAGATGGAGTTGCATCACTTGATTTTGCTCCTTCCCTGACAAATCCATTGTGTTTCAGCTGTTCATTTTCCCTCAAGAACTTTGACATGGAGTATAATCTTGTCATCTCTGAGGGAAAGAGTTTCCATACCTTCATGAAGGCACTAATGAAGATCAAGAAGGTAACAGTGACCAGCTTGACATCAAGCTGCTAATGATTTGTTACTCTGATTATTAGAAAGTAATCTTAATCAGCTGCTTACTGATGTTCAGTGTTCAAATAACACTGATTACACATCACACTAAACTAATATTGAGTAGGCTAATTAAAATATCTTCCCTGCAGATCCAGAGGCTGAACATGGGCCTTGTACATGTCTCCATCTTTAATATGAAGGTGCACTATGGGAAGACTATGAGCATGTCTATGCCGGTTCCATTGTGCTGCCAGGGAGCACTCTACTGAGATATAGTACATTTGCTTCATATGCTCTACCTCCTGACCCAAAAAACAGTGTAGTTGCTTAGTGAAGTGCTTCACTTCCGCCAATATGCTCTCTTATCATGCTGATTGAGAGATAGAGCTTACTGGAGTGCACATAGCCACATAAAAGATAACATTACTTTCACCACCAGAAGTAGGATGTACAGAGAAAATATGGTGCCTCAGTGTGATGGTGCCTAGAGCTGTAACAGAGAGGCACAGCTATAACCCTAATGTCTATGGGCAGTACTCAAGATGGAGTACTGCACACCGGTCACTGAAACCTGTATCCCTGAAAGGACAATGTAAGCAGTTGCAATCTGCTCCCATTTATAATACCATATTTACTTGATTTTAAGACAAGGGTCTTTTTTTCCCCATTTAACATAGGGGGAATCTCTCATCTTAGAATCCAGAATGAGTGTGAGGTGGGAGGCAGTTGGCTGCTGTGGCTCAGGCTCCAGCTCCTACCTGGGGTCAGGGCCACAGCTGTAGTTGTAGCTGCTGCCTGCCTCTCCTAACTACCCCTGCCCACTTCCTCTACACCCCACCATCTTCCCCTTGCAGCCTCTTCCCCCATCTCTTTCACCATGCAGCCTCTGCTCTCCCACCTGCCCCTCTCCTGTTCTGCCTTACCCTTGCTTCATGCCAGCAGGCTCCATCCATGCTGCAGCCTGGCGCATTGAACACGGTCCCAGCCTGGCCCCAAAGCAGCAGCATGCACCCACATGGCTGCTACAGGGCTGGGCTGGGGCCATGCTCCATGCCCCAAGGCTCGAATGGGGATGAAGCCCTGTAAGTGAGGACAACGGTACAGGTGAAGAGGGAGTGGGGGAACAGAGGCTGTGGGGGAAGCAGGAGGAGGGGGAGCGAAAGGGGAACAGGGAGGTCTGAGGCTATAGCAGGAGGAGGGCAGGCAAGGAGAAAAGGTGTCAGGGGGTAAGCATATGCTAGGAGCTAGATGCTTGACCACCAGCAATTTAAAAATGACCCTCAAATAATTAGATTGTCTACATGGAAAATTGTAACAAATTTATATATTTTCCATGTCTAGAATCTAATTATGTGAGGGGCCCCTTAAATTGAAGGCTGTCTTACATTCAAGTAAATACAGTAGCTTTTGTAAGTACAGCCTTCTGGGGCATTTGTACACATGCATGTGCTGCAGTACCGGACGCTTTTAAAAGCACCCGGCGCTGCAGCACGTATGTTTGTATAAACGGCAAAATGAGCATCAGCACTGAGAAAATGGCAGTGGCGCACTTTTGAACTAAAACACATTAAAAGTGTTTTAGTTCAAAAGTGCACCACCACCATTTTCTCAGCAGTGACGCACGTTCTGCCATTTATACAAACGCATGCAACGCAGCACCAGGCACATCAGTTTGCATGTGGAGCAGACTTGATTAATTGAGTCTGCTCCAACACACCGGATCTCCGGCACATCGGAGCAGACAAATGTATGTGTATAAATGCCCCTGGATACCAGCCAGCTGCCAACCTACACTGAAACAGACATAGTTTAGTGCAGGGGTCAACAACCCTCGGCATGCGTGCTGAGCACAGCATGCAAGGCCATTTGGCTCGGCACACCACCACCAGCCTGGGCTCTAGGCAGCTGCTGCCAACCACACA
>NW_005842678.1:267559-288618 GCF_000455745.1 Alligator sinensis | reverse complement strand
GTTGCGAGCACGTACCCAGAGCGTGGGCCAGTTGCAGCCAGGAGGCTGCAGACATCTGCTCCAGGCTCCGGCATTAATTCCATACTGGCAGGTGCACACATGCCTCAGAGAGGACGGTGGGGGAGCAGCCTGAGGCAGCACAACCCGGGCCTCTCCCCCACTGCTTCCACAGAGCTGATGACTGGGCTCTGGAGCCCAACGCAGCTGTTTGTAGCCAGCCTGGGCTTTGGGTAGTTGCAGCAAGCAGCAGGCAGGCTGCCCACAGCTGCGCCGGGCTCCACAGCCCCAGTATCAGCTCCGTGCTGGCAGCAACTGTATGTGCACCTCAGAGCAGACAGCAGGAGAGCTGTGCTTCCTCAGGCCCTATCCCCACCGTCTGCTCTGAGCTGCGTGTGCACCCACCAGTACGGAGCTGATGCCAGAGCCCGGAGCAGTTGTTTGCAGCCCCCTGACTGCAGCCAGCCTAGGCTCTGGTACCTGCTGCCAACCACGGAGCTCAGGCTGCTTGCAGCAGGGCTTACAGCTGAGCCCGCCTGACCCCCACCTGCTCCAAGCCCAGCCCCGATCCAGCCCTGCACCAGGATGAGGTTGGCGCTGCCCCTTACCAGGATCACTGCACCTTTTCCAGGCTTAGCTGTGCAGGGTGGGTGGGTAGTTGGGCTGATGAGCAGGCTCCAGGCTGGGGCCTTGGCCAGCTGTGCTGCAGCCTGGGGACTGGCTCCCTGGGGAAGCACAGGGGCTCTGGGAGAACCAGAACATTGTTGGGTCAGATTTTGTCCAGTGGCCCAGGAGCCCAGCTCCGTGAGCCCGCACATCTGGTTCTATGTGTTTGTCTGCCTCTGTCTAGTTCTGTGTGTCTGTGTGCCCACACATGTGTCTGGTTCTAGATGTGTGTGTGTGCACGTGTCTGTTCTGGGTGTGTTCTGGTTCTCTGTGTTTGTGCATGTGGTTCTCTGTGTGCGTGTGTGTGTGTCTGGTTCTCTCTCTGTTCTTTTTCTTTCTCTCTCTCCCCTCTTTCTCTTGTCTCTTTTTTCTGTCTCTTTTTTCTCTCTCTCTCTCATTGCAACATGCTTAACAAAAAAGGAATACACAACAACAAAGGCAATATTTATGATTATTAAATATACTAATATGCAGTGCGTCCTGCCATGTATCCCCCCAACCTATTTTGTTTTTCTGGCATGCTGGCACTCCAGCAACTTCCAAGGTAGACATTGTGTTTTTTTAGGCACTCTGGCCAAAAAACGTTGCCTACCCCTACTGTAATACCTACCGAGGCAACATTGCCAGCACGAATAGTTTCAATTTCATTTGTTAAGTAGTGCCAGGAAACCACACTCTTCATATTTATATGTGATTCATGCCAAAGGGTCAGTACATTCTGGAACTGTTGTTCAATTCTGAAACAAACAAAAAAACAAGATTAACATTAGGTTAGAAAAGCTAACGTAGCAAAGGGAGACAATAGCAAAACTATAAATTGTTTCAACACAAATAAAGGAAACATCACTTCTACTCTGAACTCAAGAAAATGCTCCTCCTCTAAACAAAACATTATTTTAAAACATACTTACAGCTGTACACATTTAGCTGTTTTCACCTTACCTGTTTGCAGTATCTATTGCTTCTTTGTTGGGCGGAGGAACTGTAAAGCACACAGATGGAACCATGGCCTCATTACCACTTGGACTAATGACTTTCCATTTAGCGCGATGGGAGTTGCTTGCTAATATGCATTCATCATCTTTGTAAATGGTTATCTAGTTTTAACAGAAAAGCAGAACTGTGTAACGTATAAAGCATTATAAACTACTCTTACAAAGGACCTTTGTAAGTGGTGTCACAAAGCAAGTCACACAACAGAAAAAAGAACTGCAAGACAGAACACAGGCATTTGTTCTGTTTACTAGGCTGGAAGATATTTATGGTCTTGTGTTTTCCAGGAAAATGTAAGTAAATTAAACTTTAGCTGTCTTCTCACGGCTGTAATTGATTTTAGGAAATTCAAGGTTCTGACCTCAATTTGTCTGTAGTCACAGATGGCTTTAATTGGGATGGAAGTTTTGAGTGTACAGTCAGGATTCCTTGGCTTCAGTTGAATGATTGCCTTTGCTCTCCCCACAAGGCCTGCTACTGTGCTCTTGTACTGCAAGAGTTGTTCTTTTTCTTCCTAAATACCAATTAAGAAAAGAACAAAACCAGAAGTAGGCTGAGCTCTGCTCTTCCTTCACACTTTTCTTTTTTTTATCATGTCTTTTAAAAAAAACAGTTCACACAAACAGAAATGACTTTATGAAGTCATCAGTTCCCTTCTTATCTAGAATTGAAAAATAAATAAATAAATAAATAAGAGTGTATTTAAAAGTTATGAAAAGTATTCTGTAAATTAGAGCAAATGAATAAACTTGTTTAATTAGACAATGTAGAAATACATTTTATAGCCATATGACATTCCTTTTGTTGGACAAGTTTATAAATAATTTTGTTTTTACATTAAGATATGCTTTACTTGACAAGATGCTTTATTTAAACAAGATATGCATAAATCTTGTTTAACTGTAACTTAGGTTGACAAGATTCTTGAATTCTTACCATGGACTCCTGAACAAGATCTTCCAATCTGTGCAGACTACTGGACCGATCACAACTGTACTTTCGGTGTATGGCATCTTTTAAATTCTTTAAGTAATCCATAGCCTCTTTTGCATCATTGAAAAACTATGATGAGATATATATTGGTTAAACTAAAACAAGACTATATGATTTTGAAAGTGCTAGAGAAAATGTTTATTAAAAAAGCAGTAAATAGTGCTTAAGCTAATTTTACAGTAGATTGAAATGATTGAGGTTAAAAGTAATTTGTTCCTGCAGTTTAAAATGCCTGCCTTTGATCTCAGAGGCAGATACAAATTACAACATTACAGACTACTTCACATGCTACCAGAAAACAGATCAGGATCCCAACATCTGGACTTAAGTTACTTACTGTTCATGTGAAAGAAAGATTTTTGAATAGTGATTCTTGCTACTCCTGAAATTCACAACTATAACTTGCTTTTGAAATGTAATAAGACAAACATTAAAGATGCACAAAGTAGCTTGCATGTTGGTGTGAACAAAGTCTAGATTAGAGAAAATCTGCTTCTCCTGTAGTCCTGCCACACTTTTAGCTTCTCTCATTTCTTGGAGTCTCAGAACAGCAGAGACTCCCTATGCCTGAAGAAGGGTGACTGCGGCTGAAAGCTTGCTAAGAACTGTTTTCTAACTACCCAGTTGGTCTAATAAAAGATATCACATCTAACCAAAGAACCCTGCCTGCTTCTCCTTTAGTCATTTAAATGGGTACAGATCAGATGTGGCTTTGAAGGCCATTTACATTGACATTGTTCTTACTCTGTACCAGATAATAGACTTCCCAAAACAGAGAACACACTGTATACTTTAAACATAAAGAAAAAACAAATTGCAGTTAACTCAAACAAAGCAGTCCAATTACAGCATACATTAACGATGAAATTCTCATTTACTGCTTTTGTAGGTGACTTTGTAAAAAAAATCGTACACTGTCCTTAACCGTAGATTTTCTCCCCCGGTATTCTGCTCCAGTTTTTTATGAAGTCATCAGTTCCCTTCTTATCTAGAATTGAAAAATAAATAAATAAATAAATAAGAGTGTATTTAAAAGTTATGAAAAGTATTCTGTAAATTAGAGCAAATGAATAAACTTGTTTAATTAGACAATGTAGAAATACATTTTATAGCCATATGACATTCCTTTTGTTGGACAAGTTTATAAATAATTTTGTTTTTACATTAAGATATGCTTTACTTGACAAGATGCTTTATTTAAACAAGATATGCATAAATCTTGTTTAACTGTAACTTAGGTTGACAAGATTCTTGAATTCTTACCATGGACTCCTGAACAAGATCTTCCAATCTGTGCAGACTACTGGACCGATCACAACTGTACTTTCGGTGTATGGCATCTTTTAAATTCTTTAAGTAATCCATAGCCTCTTTTGCATCATTGAAAAACTATGATGAGATATATATTGGTTAAACTAAAACAAGACTATATGATTTTGAAAGTGCTAGAGAAAATGTTTATTAAAAAAGCAGTAAATAGTGCTTAAGCTAATTTTACAGTAGATTGAAATGATTGAGGTTAAAAGTAATTTGTTCCTGCAGTTTAAAATGCCTGCCTTTGATCTCAGAGGCAGATACAAATTACAACATTACAGACTACTTCACATGCTACCAGAAAACAGATCAGGATCCCAACATCTGGACTTAAGTTACTTACTGTTCATGTGAAAGAAAGATTTTTGAATAGTGATTCTTGCTACTCCTGAAATTCACAACTATAACTTGCTTTTGAAATGTAATAAGACAAACATTAAAGATGCACAAAGTAGCTTGCATGTTGGTGTGAACAAAGTCTAGATTAGAGAAAATCTGCTTCTCCTGTAGTCCTGCCACACTTTTAGCTTCTCTCATTTCTTGGAGTCTCAGAACAGCAGAGACTCCCTATGCCTGAAGAAGGGTGACTGCGGCTGAAAGCTTGCTAAGAACTGTTTTCTAACTACCCAGTTGGTCTAATAAAAGATATCACATCTAACCAAAGAACCCTGCCTGCTTCTCCTTTAGTCATTTAAATGGGTACAGATCAGATGTGGCTTTGAAGGCCATTTACATTGACATTGTTCTTACTCTGTACCAGATAATAGACTTCCCAAAACAGAGAACACACTGTATACTTTAAACATAAAGAAAAAACAAATTGCAGTTAACTCAAACAAAGCAGTCCAATTACAGCATACATTAACGATGAAATTCTCATTTACTGCTTTTGTAGGTGACTTTGTAAAAAAAATCGTACACTGTCCTTAACCGTAGATTTTCTCCCCCGGTATTCTGCTCCAGTTTGTGTATTCCTGGCATATAAGCTAGACTCTATACTAGCTTGTAGAATAGCCGAGAAAATGGTGGTGGTGAGAGGACTGGAAAAGGGCCAAAGTGGTCCCAATTTACAAGAAGGGGAGAAAGGAGGACCCGGGTAACTAGAGTCCAGTTAGTCTCACCTCGGTCCTTGGGAAGACCTTTGAGAAAATTATCAAGGAGCACATCTGCGGGGACCCAGCATGGGAGGTAATGCTCAGGGGCAACCAACACAGATTCACTGAGGGCAGATCCTGCCTAACTAACCTTGTTTCCTTTTACAACCAGGTCACAAAGTCTTTGGATGCGGGCATCGAGGTGGATGTTGTTTACCTGGACCTCAAGAATGCCTTTGACACTTGTTTCTCACCCCATTTTCATAAGAAAAACTAGGTGACTGTGGCACTGATGCCTACACAGTCAAATGGGTGGCAAATTGGCTTGATGGTCGCACCCAGAGAGTGGTGGTGGACGGGTCGTTTTCGACCTGAAGGGATGTAGGCAGTGGAGTTTCCCAGGGCTCGGTCCTCGGGCCTGTGCTATTCAACATCTTTATCAGTGACTTGGAGGTGGACATGGAAAGCACGCTGTCCAAATCTGCTAATGACACAAAGATGTAGGGAGAAGTGGGCACACTGGAGGGGAGGGACAGAATCCAACTACATCTAGACAGGTTACAGAGGTGAGCAGATGAGAATAGGATAGAATTCAATGCAGGCAAGTGCAAGGTGCTGCATCTAGGGAGAAAGAACCTGCAACATACCTATAGGCTGGGGAACACCCTTCTCAACAACACAGTGGCTGAAAGGGAACTTGGAGTCATTGCTGACTCCAGGATAGACATTAGCCACCAATGCAAGGAAACGGTCAGTAAAGCTAACTGCACCTTGTTGTGCATCTACAGATGCATCACAAGCAGGTCCAGGGAGGTGATCCTTCCCCTCTATGCGGCTCTGGTCAGGCCACAGTTGGAGTACTGTGTCCAGTTCTGGGCACCGCACTTCAAGAGGGATGTGCCTAACCTTGAGAGGATCCAGAGGAGGGCCACTCACATGGTCAGGGGCAGCAGCCCAGGCCCTACAAAGACAGACTAAAGATAGACTAAAGGGCCTGAATCTATTCAGCCTCCACAAGAGAAGACTGAGGGGATCTGGTGGCCATCTATAAACTCACCAGGGGGGACCAGCGAAAAATAGGTGAGGCTCTGTTCCCCTGGGCACCACCTGGGATAACAAGGAATAACAGCCACAAATTGATTGAGAGCAGGTTCAGGCTTGTTATCAGGAGGCATTAGTTTAATGTTAATGCTACCAGGCTCTGGAATGGGTTCCCAAGGGAGGTGGTGCTCTCTCCTACCTTGAGGGTCTTTAAGAGGAGGTTGGATAGATATCTGGTTGGGGTATTATGATCCCAGCACTCATTCCTGCCCAGGGCAGGGGGTTGAATTTGATGATCTGATCTTGTTTCTGACCCTAAAAACTAAGAAACTATGAATTTACATCTCTAATATATATGTGCATATATTCCTCCATAATATTTTTAATAATTTTAGCCATTATAGAATGATGTCTCTTATATAAATAATGTTTGTACTAAATCTTATACCAACAGAAAATTTTGCTGCATTATAGCTTAATTACAGACCTCCTTTTGGGGGGGTAAGTGCATCATATAAGACAGAAAACATAGTAATTAATAGTCCCAATTCATTTTTCCCCAAATATAATCATGCTTTAAGGTATTACCATTTTTTCTGGTTTACTTACTTACCTCAAAATATGCAGCATTTTCTCTCAAATGTTGTTCAACACAGTGGCAGAGCTGTAAAATCCAGCTCCACTGTGTCTGCATTGCAGCTCTGTAAGCCTTTAAATAGAAAAAGGAGGTACTTTAGGGAAAAAAAACAGAAATTAAATACGTGCACAGAATTTAGGGAAAAAATAACAACATTATAAATATAAGCATAGTTTCCCGCCATCGTTACCCTTGAAAAAAAAATGTTGAATTCAAAATAGCCAGAATTCTACAATCAAACATAAAACGTGACCCTAAATGGACCCATAAAATGGACTGTAAATATACCCAAATCTCTAATATGTACATGCATATATTTTTGCATTATATTTTAAACACATTTAGCCATTCTAGAATGATGTTTCGGATACAATCTTTATTACTAAGCTTATATAAATAGAAAATTCTGCTGCATTACCCAAACATTTGCCAGCAGAGGGTGCTCTAAACATTGTGAAGAGTATCAAAATGAATAAAAAATCTCATGCAAATCCCTCAACCCCATTGAAGTCAATGGAATCTTTCCACTGCTTGAGTAAACACTGGCTCAATCCATTAATGCACAGCCATACACTATAGTTTTCCAAAGTAATATGAAAACAAATATTATGAAATCCTATTTCCTGCACAGAAGGCAGGAATGTAAAACAATTTAGAACACACAACTGTTGTATGTATCCTAAGAACTACAGCTTTCACACATGAACCTTTCACTTCAGGGTTCATTTTAGTACTATAACTGTTTATTACTCTGATATGGAGTAATACATATGCTAGTAAAGCATGTAAATTTACACTACATACAAATCCATCCATGGCCTGTTCAAAGGAAGGCAGGAAGTACAACTCTTCATTTATCTCCAATTTATAAGAGAATAAAACTAAAGAATCATCAAATCCAGGTATTCAGGTAATTTCCCAGAATGTTGGTAATTTCCTTGACTACTTAAATTCATTCTACAATATTATAACAGTTTTTATTGTTTCTCCTGTATCACTACCTGACTGTTTATTCTTGACTTGAATATCTGCAGTGAAAATGATCTGACACTCTCTGTTGGAAACTTGTAAAGCTTCTAGGGTAGCTACAATATTTTTTCATGTAACCAGATTACCTTCTACACACTTTCAAGCCAATAAATCAAACTACTTTATTACAGGCCAATGTCCAAACACGTTCTTTAATTTACTGACAATAATGTCACAAAACTAAAACTTGAACCTTAAAAGGAAGCAATAGGATAAAATATTTGTGACTGGAATTGCTCTCAGGAGGCCTTTTCCAATATAAAGGGAGGACGAACAATAGAAAAAGCCATTTTATTCCTTCAGTTTGTACTAACATTAACATCAATGGAAGTTGCAAAATACAGCTGAATAGACCAATTTGGTAAATCTTAGCTTCACTGACAGTTTTGCTAAGTAAAACCTCCATAATACTCCAGAAATTGTTCACATCTATATATAAATAATATCAACATACATAAAGTGAGGCAGTTAAACCAGAGGCACAGAAAATCATTTTGTTTTTAAAAGAAAGAAAATCTCAAGAATTATTGTTAAATTAGGCTATGGTGTTCTGGTTTGTGTGCTGTATTTACTGACATACCTCAATAGTTAGCCTTGCAGGATGATTTTCCAAGAGAAGCTGCTCTGCTATTTCCTGAACAGATTTAATTACTTCTTCTTTTTGATCAAGTTCTCTCATTAACTCCTTTTTCAAATCAAAAAACATAAATATTTTAGAAATGTGTTGAATCACTTAAGGTATCTCAGTTACTTCCTTTTGGATTATATTTGTAATGCTTACTGCGTGGTACTCCTTTTTTCGTGATATATTGGAGTTTCTATCACTCCAGTCATAAGCAACCTCTTCCTCCTCCTTTTCATTCAGCCATATAAGCTCTCTAGTGGCACGGGACACAAAATTGTGAAGAGCATCAAGATGCCTTTCCTGATTTCTTGATGTGTTCTTAAAAAAATAATAATAATAATAAATTGTTCTAATTAACAGAATGACACATAATTAACAGTTGAACATGAAAGAGGTATAAAGATCTTACCAGGAGTTTTGCATACTGGCTCTCCAGTTTGTGCAATTTTTCGGCATAACTCAGTTTAAGAGGTGCAGTCATTTGGATCTGTGTAGGGTACATGAGGTCAAAAGACAATAACAAAAATGAGTTACATTAAGTAATTATTCTCAAATACAAATAATACAAAGCTTCTGTTTTCACTAAAGAAAGTTTTTGAACTCCAAGATATATAAGTCATTATTGCCTTGTGAGTAATGCAATAAAAAAGTAGCCTTAAGAAATAAAAAATACAGTACTGTACCTCACTGATTTTAGCTTCTTTAAGGCTAGATTCAAATTCTTCAATAGCTCTATGAACATTTTTGTGATTTTCTAAATGGCTTTCAACGCTTGGCAAATCTGAACCCCATTCTGCCCGATCAAGTTGCACCTTATAAAGAGAAGAATTAATAGAACAGAAAAGATAATCTTACACTGTCAGTAAGCAGACAAAATTGCTAGAGTTGGACTGAGAGCTTTTGCAGAAGGTCTTTTACCTGCATTTCATCTACCCAGTTCAAAAGGTCCTGGACAAATTTCATGTTGATTTCTTCTTCTGTTAAATTTTGACCAACAAAAGCTGATTTCATGAGAGGCTTTCGGATCTGCATCAGTTTGAGTGTTTGCAGGGCACCCGTGTCTACTCCCGGGACATAACTTTGAATTAACCTTGGTGGAATGCCTGGCGTGTAAACTGGAGTTATTGCTGGAGTCAATCGTGAAGTCAGACCTGAGGAGAGGCCTGATGTCAGACTGGAAGAAGTCAAAGTAGATGTTAAACTCTGGGTTATTCCAGAGTTCAAATCAGGGGTTAAGGTTGGTGCAAATCCTGAGTTTAAGCTTTGTGTTATTCCGGATATCATCAGCTTTGTCTGTTCTGTTGTCAGCATACGGCCCTTGCTGTATATTGAGGAACATTCTGTCCTTAAGGCCATAAGATCATCACGAAGTTTTGCAACCCTATAAAGACATTACATTTACTTCATTAAAAAACCAAAATAATAACACTGAAGATTTGTGAAAGCATTTTATGCTGAACTGATCTACAGAATTATAATTTATCTTGTACCTATAAGGCATTCTACTTGAACAAAAATTTACCCTATTTGTTTTTCAGTTTTACACTCACTATTAAAACAGTTTCTACATAAGATTTATATTAGCACATCGATTTTATCTGGTAAACATCTCTAATAATAACTTTGCATGTAACATGTTACCATATACATACATGCATGGCTAACATGCACTTGGTATGGACACATTCTTGGCAATAACCCAGAAAGCCAACATAATGCAGGCAGTGGCATGTATCAGATACACAACCAAGCTCAATTAGACAAACATAAATCTTGCAATACATGATACTACATGTTGGGGTGGATTAACTGGTTGTAGAGAGCTGTTTACAGCTCAGTACCAAAGCAGTTATCACATGCTTGACCCTCCCCTCCTCAAATTCAGAATTACCCATGACAGACTCTGGGGTCCTGTCCTATTTTTTCCCTGTAGAATAACACTGTACAGCTATGATGTATGTTTGTGATAAGTGGTACTCTGCTACTTCACCTGATCTTCTGCTTCTAAAGATATAACTCAGCTATTGTCATAAATCTTATTTCTACTGACACAGACCATAATTGGCAATTTTGAAAAGGTAACAAGTTTAAGATCAATAAAATAACTCTGTAGTTTTCAAAACTGGATGTGTAATAAAGTGAAATGGACTTAGATCAGTGACCTCATTTTCAGAAATGATGAATTCATTCAACTTTCACTAATTATAACAAAATCAGTGAATACTCAAATGTCTGAAAATCTAGTGACTTTAGTTTAGGTACCTAATTAGTTGCTTAACACTAGGCCCGCTTTGAAAACTTTTTTTTTTCTTTGTTTTGTTTTTTTGGTGATGTCTTTTATTGGACTAACTGTATAGTCGGGAGAGATACTGAACAATCCCTTGGGCACAAAGAGCCACTTTGTACCCGGAAGCTGGTCTAACAAGATTAACTAACTATACTGTTGGTCCAATAAAGACACCACAAAAAATCCTTGCCTCATATATTTCCTGGACAATCATAGATACAGTAACACTCCGGCCCTACTATGTTGATAACTGCATGTATTTCAAATGTAAAACTTACCTCTGAACAAGCTGATCTGCCTGATAATATCTTCCATCAATAAGAATTTGAGCATCAATCACTTGTTGGCGCAAAAGATTCTCACATTCAAGTAGGTACCCAGCTATCTCTGCTTCATTTTGGAACTGTAGCCCTGATTCTAATCGCTTGGTATCCTATGTATTTGAAGGATAAAAATGGCAATTAAATTCTGCAGCCAAACAGAGGAGAAATACTCTGTAATAAATCTGATTTTTCCTCTACAGTTTTTTTTTAACTTAAATAAGTTTAAAACAATTACTTGGTGATAACCTGGAAGAAATATTTCTATGCAACATATCACATCCTTTTACAGAAATATTAAACAAAAGAAAATAATATGGGAAAGGTCAGTAATGACAGAGTCAAATTAAATGCTATGAAATTAAAGTTTTAAAAACTGTAAAGATTTCAATGCAAAAAGAAAAGCTCACAGCCATACCCGGAACAGAATCAACAACTGACTTACAGACTGCAGAGCGTTCCGAGCAAGTATCAGTTTGTCTTCACAGCCCAGGCTGTCCCGTTGAATTCTGTTTGCAATTTGCTGCAGCATTTCCAACCTAAAATACACAAGAGCCTTTTGAAAAAAAATATTAATGGTACCTGCTATACATGTGGAATAACAAAGGGGAAAAAATTCTTGCATAAAAACATCAATATTATGCCAGCTTACCTAGATCCTTCTAAGGTGTCATTGCTGAAGCTTATACAAGAATTAATCAGTGTTGGACCACAATTAACAGAAAGAAAATTCTCATTGGAGTCAATGCTAGTTCTAGCACTAGTACTGTTGCTGAACAAGGAATCACTGCTGTGGTAGCCGTAAGTACTGCTATTCATTTTTAAACTAAAAGAACTCTCTCTCTACCCATTTATGTTTACTAAAAAATTTAAAAAGGTAAAACTGCAAAAATGTACAGCTTCCAGTAATGAAATCTCCCTGCTGTCTTTTGAAACACCCAACATTCCTTCTCTAAATAGGCTCCAACATGCATATTCAACACCCTGCAATTAATATTCCAATACGTCTTCAAAGGATTTTGCCTAGGGCTATGTATGCTTTTTTGGGTTTGGCTTCCCTGCCTTACATTAAAGCTCTACAAGTACAGACTAAGCAGAAAGACAAGGGCGGCACTTGGAAGCAGACATGCCAAATATTTGATTTAAGTATCACTCAATTTCAACAAACTAAAGGGGATATTAAACTTTCCATAGTGCACTACGGCCCTTTCATTGAAAAGATATACTAAAAGAAACAAAGGGAGAGACTCTGCTCCCCACTGAGTTACTTCAGATTCAAGTAAGATGCCTTTCCTAATTTCAAATAAAGCTATGTCAACATAAAACTGGAGTAACACAGTAGTTAGTCAAGTCTTTAGCTAGTCAAAGCAGGACTCATGTATATTTTACAACTCCACTATCATAAATCCACTGCATCTTAAACCCAGTTAGGCATGTTTATTTTAATCATAACAGCCTGTAATTCTGGAAACGACACTGATTTCTCCAGTTTTCAGAGCTGACAGCTCTGTACTACAGTGATTCTGTACTGGGTGCCTTGAGATCCTACATTTTTCTGGCCTTTCAGTCCACTTACAGCACACTACAGAACTGCATCCATGTTACAGGACTGTTTCTTTAAGGATGTAAAGAGCCCGGGCTGCCTCTGAAGAGGTTCAGTGAACTCATTTCTGACAGTTTTAGCTCCTATAAGCCAGGCAAGCAGGAACACCAAGCTAGCCCTTTCCTTACCCACCTAATAATAATTTGGATCTCAGTCTCTGACCACTAGTTACCATCTGTTCTGATGTCTTCTTGGGATTTACCAGGCTAAGAGGCAGAGTTTTAACATTTTTTTATCTTCATGTATCAGCCTGCCATCTCATTGTTGTCACAGTCAAATTCCATTTTGAAGGCTCAGGCTGAAACAATCTACCTCTGTACCAGTGCAGCAACAGCAACATGCACCAGTGCACTAGTTATCAGTTTAAGATGGAACAAACTACTGATTTCACATCTACCATTAATTTTATTTGATTGATGTTCCAACATTGCTCAGATTTATTCATTTTCCTCTTCATCATGCAGTGACTATCTAGCAACTCAACTGTTTTATGTTTATCAGGTAAATTTAAATATATGTGGAGAACCATAGGTGAATGGATGTTTATGCTTATATGGATAAAAAAATAAAAAACATAAACAAATAATTATAATAATTACATAATTACATTTATACTTATTTGCAATAGATACAGTCCAGCATTCTGTAGCTATAATTATTGCCCAATTTAATACCTTCCAAATGGGGGTGCTAGCTTTGCCCCTTGATGGTGAATCTGCCCTAACATGCAAAACCTTGCCTGTTGTGTTTCCATCACTGCCTTACTACTTGCTTCTCTACCTATTCAGTGCAGGCATTCAACTCTATAGAAACCCCTCCAGCAAAGACTACAGCAAGTATACTCTGAATAAGCAGTCTCAGGCACCTTATCCTTGCTCCCTTGGCTGCTCCCATGATATTTCCTTCTATTAATACCAGCTGCCTTCAGCTCTTCTTTTGCCACTAGAATCTCCCTCTTACAGACAAGTCACTGCGGATGACTATAAAAACACTTCAATACTTTTAGCTCAAAATCTTAACGGGTTCTAGATCAAATAAATGGTCAGGCAAGTGGTCAGACAACACTTTTTTCTGTAATGGCTTTTGTTTGTACCAAAATTGTACATACAAAACAGAACTGTCCTGAGACAAGGTCCAGTGTAAAGAGAATCAAACAATCATGTTGGAAAAAACATCACGTCAAATACAGTGACCCATGATGAATTGCTCTTCATGTACTTTGCAAGTTTAGATGCTGTAAATTGCTGAGAACATTACAGTATTAATAGCAAAAATGAGATCTCAGACCATCTCATGCACAGAGTGAAATTACCCCAGTTTGTAGGCTGGAAATATATAGTCTATGCAGAATATGGCTTAACTCAAATCAAGTGGTGCATATGCCCTATCCTGGCCCTCTGCAGAGGAAAGGAAAGGACATACTTAATGTTATGTATGCAGTTAGGTTTTTTGCTGATTTGAGGTTCGCACACTTATCCATTACAGCTTGTTGACACCACTCCTACCATTTCATGGGGACCTAAAATAATAAGTCAAGTTAAAGCTCTTCAAGCCCAAAACAGGGAAAAAACAAAACAGTGAGAAATCTTCATTCTAAAGCAATGATGTGAATTTTACCATGGAAAACACATCAGCAAGTAACAACAGAAAGCAAAGCGTCAGGGGAAAAAGCTTGCTCCAGTCAAGCATTCACTAACGTACCTCTCTACTTCAGGTCGAAGGGTTTTCTCTCTTTCCAGCATACCAATAATTAGTTTTCCCCATTCTTTTTCTATATCATTTGGATGGTAGCCTTGAGGGAGTTTGATGCGTCCAAATTCTATCCAGACCTTTAAAAAACATATAATCTCTGCTTAACATGAACCAAAGACTAGAACATTTCAATGTGTTAATGTACAAGAAGCACAGCTTACCTCCAGCAGTTTATACAGACGTTTAATTTTGGATTTATCTATTTCCTTTGGTGGAATTTCTGTTTCTTTAAACTGTAAGTATTGATTATAAAGTGCCTAGGGAAAAATAAGTAAGGGTTACTATCTACTTCCTCAAACAGAATATTTTACTACTAGCTGACCACATTCTACTATGCATAATAGGTTTCAGTTTTTAAACTGTTGTCTTGAAGACTACCTTTACACAATATGCTTGTCCTTGGTATATACTAGCAAAGTATTTCTAGCATTTTAAGCAGAATAAAAACAGTATTTTCAAATGGTCGTCAACCTGGCCACCATCTGCCTGCAAGTGACTCCCCCTGTACATATGTGTTTGCACAAAAGGATGATATTTACAGAGGCAAGAATTTCTTAGAGTGATATCCTTTATTGGACCAACTTCATAGATGGGAGAGTTAGACAAGCTTTTGAATGCAAGACATTCTTCTTCAGGTCTCTACATAGAAGCTAGAACATTTTAATACCTTATTTGTTCCAGGCTCGTGACGCATGCTATTTTAAAAATCCAATTAATAGGTTCCGCCACACACTCGTGTCAGTTTAAGGTGTGATAATACAATAAGCAAGCCAAAGCTATTTCACATATAAGGTGTGACAACTTTGTGGCTCATTTATATTATGCCTTAAATTGAATGTATGACCAGTTGGGGCTGGCCTATGCCAGATCCCGACACTCAGCTGAGTGCCAGGATCAAGCATGGAGCAACCCCAAGATCTGGGACACCGCTGTCCCCTACCCAATTCATTTGGGGGCAGAGGCAGTCCCTGGATCCTGGACCCCTGCCCAACCCTCAGAGGCAGATGTGTGACACAGTGAGCCTGACATCAGGGAACATCTCATCAACATCAGGCTCACTGGACCACAGACCTTTAAAAACCCTGTATGCAGCTGGGCTGTGCACATGGTTTTCTGCCATCCCTGGTGCCCACAAACTCAGGGATAAAGGAACATCTCCCTGATCCTGAGGTCTCCAGGTACTAGGGATGTCAGAAAACCATGTGTGCAGCCCAGCTGCACATGCAGTTCTTTAAAGTCCCAGAGCAATGGGACCCCAAGATCAGGGAGAACCTCCTTAATCCCAGGGTCCCCATGTGCCAGGACCAGTGAAGACCACACTTAACTCGTCCAGGCTCATGGGGACTTCAGGATTTGGTTGTGGCAGCCAAGTCCCATGATCCCCATATTCTCAGACTGGTAAAAACCACAGGTTCCACCCAGCTTGGCAAAACACTTTACTCGTCCCAGTGCACGAGGACCAGTAAAACCATGTGTGCTCCCTGGCTGGACAGCACATGCAGTCTGTATTCATCCCAGCATACAGGAGCCTGGGGATCGGGTGGCAGCAGCCTGATCCAGTCCCCATGCACCAGGACCAGTAAAGCCACATGTGCCTCCCAGCTAGGCAGTACACCTGGTTTTCCCCATCCCAGTCCATGGGGACCAGTGGCAGCCCAGTCTGATGCACCAGAACCACTAAAAACACATTTACCACCCAGCTGAGCAGCACACACACTTTGTACTCATCTCAGGGTCCCTGTGTACTGGGACTGATAAAATCATGTGTGCTATGTAGCTGTGGCAGCCCAACCCTGGGGCCCCATGCTCTGAGACGTATAAAACAACATGTGCCACCTGGCTGGGGTTTTGACAATCAACTGATTGTTGGCTGGGGCCGGGGACTGGCCTGGGGCCAGTTCTAAATCCTAGTTCAGGCCCAGTCCCCAGCTGACAATCAGTTGATTATGGACACCTAAGCTTTCAAGTTGCTAATACAGGGAGAGCCTAGGATCACGAGCCTGGATTCCACCTGGTCTTCCAAGTAAGGCACAACTGGACTGCCATGCACTCTGCCTGGCAGGAGGTGCAGCTGTTGAGATTGTGGATCAGATCTCATCACACCTTAGTATCAGTGACCCCAGTGCATAAGGGAACCACAGGATGACCAGAAAATCTCATAGAAGTTGAATGTGTCTTTTAAAGAAATATTTGAAGACCTATAAATAATCTTCACAAAGCCCAAGCATGTCACCCCAAACTTAGCACTAGTAACTCTACAGGTTCACCTTGAAATTAAAAACAGAAATCATGGAAATGCATATCATCATTGATTCTTCACTTGACTCATCATCTTTCAAAACAAGCAGGAATAACAGATTTAGTTCCTTATGCCAAGCCTCACCTTCAGTTCTACAGGATTGTTTGGAAAAGTTCTGTCAGACATTATCGTGACATGGTGCCTGATCCACTGGATGAGGTAGTTCACCATATTCTGGTATTCAACCCACTTAACTTCAACATCCTAGCAAAGCACATCACAATTAAGAGATCAGAAGAAAATAAACATACAGCTTCATAATTTTTGCTATTCATTTTGAAGCCTCATGATGCAAAATAAATTCCTATGCCTAGCAAAACAGCCCAGCCCCAGAGGGAAAGGGGGTGTGGCTTGGCCCCACAGGGGAAAAGGAGCATGGCATGGGGGGCGTGGGGAGAAGAGGTCATGGCCAGGCCCCAACCTGGCCTTGTGGGGAGAGGGAGTGTGGCCTGGCTCCTAAGGGGTAAAGGGGATGTGACTTGGCCCTGCTGGAGATGGGAAAAGGGACATGGCCTGGCCTCAACCCAGCCCCATGGTGAGAGAGGGAGGGTGGCATGGCCCAGCTGCGACAAACAGTGCAGGACTCCAGCATCTGGCAAGAGGTTGAGCACCCCTGCAGTAGGCTGTAGGGGAGACGAGCAAATAAATCATCCTGGATATGCTCTTTCTTCCCCTTAGTTTCCACTCTCTGCAACCATAAGAGACAGGATACTTAGCTAGATAAACCTGTGGTATGACCCAGTATGGCATTTCTTATGTTCTTATACCCTTAAATCTCTAGTTATTGTCAACAAAAAAAGCTTTCTCCTGTGTTACTGCTGTAGTGGGACTGGCAGTAGCATGTGTGACAGCAATCTGTGGAGAACTTTGCTAATGTTACTGAGTTGGAACCTTGAAAATTAGAGGCAGGTCAAGGAAGCTGACATGCTCCATGGGTGTTGCTCTCCTACTTACATTTGCACTGATGCCTTCGTCGCCTTCTGGTACTTTGGGAAATGCGTCATAAAGTGATGACACATAAGTTATTACTGACTTCTCATCAGGTGAGGAGACATCAACATCTAAGAACACCACAGTACAGTTTTTTTATTATGCATACATACACATTTTCACAAATAACTCTATAGAACTCTGATATTTTAAATTATATGCTAGCTTGCTTGCAACAAAGTCTAAGAAACGACTTACCTTCAGGATCCAGAAGTCTGGCAACACCAAGTTTTTCTGCTACATAAAAAGCGTGTTCTAAATTTGCAAGGTTGCTTTGAACAGCAACAGCATTCATGTCTATCAGGTCCGGCCTATATAAAAACAAACAAAAATAACAACAATTCAGTCATTAATTACTTGTTTCAAAATACTATAATATTTATTCTACAGTGCAATCCTTTAAAAGGGCAATGTAACATGCACTATTATTTTTTAAAAATGTGTTTCAGGGTCTGTGGTATTCTAATCGCCTTTTAAAGTACATTAGGTAAACTACATTAAACTCCCATGTTTGTTTAGCATTAAAGAGACTTACTTCCGAGTAAGCTAAATCATATTAAGGACACTTTAATATGGAGTCAAATGGGTCCACAAAGAAACGTAATGCAGTTTAGCTAATTCCCCTTAGTTAATATGGATTAACTTTTTCTGAGTATCAATATGTAGGCAAGACTTTAGCTTCACTGTCTATGTCAAGGCTGTCCAACTTCAGAGCCGCTGGGGGCTGCATACTGCACAGGTCTCAAGCCCCAGGGTGCACACCATGTAGGCTGCATACCACAGCCTCCACATGAGCTCCCTGGGACCCCTGCTGCATGCAGCCCCCCTGCACAAGCCCTCCACCACTAACAACATGCAAGTCCTCCT
Source organism: Alligator sinensis (assembly GCF_000455745.1). Classification (NCBI taxonomy): domain Eukaryota; kingdom Metazoa; phylum Chordata; order Crocodylia; family Alligatoridae; genus Alligator; species Alligator sinensis. The sequence goes on along the minus strand of NW_005842678.1, from coordinate 270,111 downwards.
TCTACCACCATGGCTTGGGTAATTCTCCCACCAGTGCTGTGCTAGAAGCACAGGTCCCCCTCCCTCTCTGATGCACGAGTCTCCTCTCTGCTACCACCACACCAAACTGGGCGGCTGCCCAGGCCCTATATAGAAAGGGGGTCCGAAAATGGTAATTTTTTCCCATTGTCCAGTTATTATCATCATTATCTCTGGCAAAGGGGGGCCCGATACTAAAAGTTCACCCACAGCTGCCAGGAGTCTAGGTACGGTACTGCCTCCCTGCCAGTGCTGCTGCATGGGAAGCAATCTTACCAGCCTCCCACTATGCTGTCCTTCCCCAGAGACTCTGGCCACCACTGCCACAGGAACTGAAGTAATGGTAGCAGCAGCAGTCAGACAAGAGCCCAGGGGCTGCGTGTTGACCTCTCACAGGCTGGATGCAGCCCAGAGGCCACCAGTTGAACAGCCTGTTCTATATCTTTGTGCCTTCCTTCATGGATCATTCAATCTCAGACACCTGGACCAACATTCCTGTTCATCAGTGTAACACTGTCTCTTTGCTCATACTTCTGTAAATAAATATATTTTTTATAATGCCTTTGGAAACAAACTCCTGCCAACATCGCTATCTCAAAATGTTATGCTTTAAACTTCTAAGTAAGCATTAAACTCTAGGCTTTCTACATGTTTTCTGGCTGGCTCTCAGGCTGTCAACTCCTCAGCAAACCAGTTATCTTAATTTGCACCTGGTACAGAATTAAGAATATAGTTAAGCTTTAGCAAATAAGAAGACAACTGTCAAAAGATGTTAAAAATCAACAGCTCTGACTGAGGTCAGCTGTTGTTGGAGGTTCTGAAAACCAGGCTTTAACAAAGCTTGAAACAACCCCAAAACAGAAGAAAGGAAAAAAGCAGTACAAAAAGAGACTCTATGTCTTTGTCACAGATGCATCAGCTGGAGCTCAGTAGCATGGAGTCACTAAACTGGTGGTGCCACTGATGGCAGGAGAATTCTAATATCAAAACAGCAGTTGCTAACTTTCAAAACACGTGAAATGTTTACATTTTTTCAAACCCAGGTCCTTATAGGTAACATTAGGTGAATGTCAGCCAGTATTAGGAAGTGGATAACTCCAGCAATCTATTCTTATATTTGTCAGAAATGTAAAATGTCTTCCTGGTGGAAATGATTCATTTTCATACAGTTTCCCAGAGCAAAATTTGAAAGTGAACAGAAACAGGTCAAACTAGCACTTCAAACTGATTTACTTTTTTTCAAAGCCACTAAAAACACAAGCTCTTTCAGCATACCAATTTCTAAAACTGTTAAATTCACTACATTCAATGTGACCATAGCGGAGAATTTATTAAAAATACATTACAAATGGAATAAAATTCTTTCAACCATTTCAAATTGAAGTTTTCCTTGTGTTGTCTAGAGAATTAATCAGTAAGACTTTTAAAACAGTAACATTTTCTTAAAAGAAACATTTGAGTACCAGAATATTTTTCTAACACTCATGTGCTCTCCATAGACGTCAATGGGAGTTTTCAGCAATCTTGTCTTACTGAGACAGAATTTGTTATCAAATTGACAACACTGACTTTAACTGGAGCAGAAGCAGGGTCATACTATTTTTTTTTAATTATTATTTCTTTTTAATTTAACTATAATGAAAAAAATATCTTTTACCTTTAGTGACATAAAGGCACAACAAGTAAAAGTAACTGCTGGAAAAGAAGCATAATGACCTATTACATCAGAATCACACTAGTACATACTGGGTGTGTATATATGTTCATGAATGCACCTTGGATACTTCGCATTTAGTTTAGTACATCCTTAATAAAATACTAAACTAAATGCACCATACCTAAAGTTACTGTGCAGTACCACTGGCGCATGGTTAGTGATGCTTACTGCGCATTTAGCCTAATAACACTGTGCAGCAGACTATTAGCATGGTTTTTGCTGTGACACAGTATTGCACAGTGTTATTAGGCTAATGCACAGTAAGCGTCTCATGTAGACGTGCCCACTGTAGATTAATAGAGATTTCCTTTATTGCATACAGTAGATAGAGAACAAAAAACTTCTGTATAAATATATGCTGTGCCTCCCATTCTGTTTTTCTTCAATTCATTTCACACTTGCTGGTAAGAACAGCAAAGAGTGATATATGATGTCTATTTGTATGCCAACTCCCAAAACAAGAAAGAACAAGTTATTAGAAGAACCTTTTCTTTCTTCAGAAAAATAAGCAATAAATAGTTCTGATGATACTAACATTTCTTAAGTATACAGTTGCAGTCATGCAAATACGAGGTATGGTTTCTTTCACAATTACTGAAAAATTGCATGTATTAGTTTAAGTCACAGTTTCCATTTCACCCCACCACCTAACCCTAACTTTATGTGAATCTTAGAAATACTTCTCTATCTTCAAAACTCAGAACAAAACATGGTTACTAACATTATTTTAAACAACAAGAACAATTTGAAATGAAAACCATCTCATTTCTAGTCAGCTGTATATTTGACGCAATGCACTCATCTAAAATAAATCATG
>NW_005842678.1:247945-267549 GCF_000455745.1 Alligator sinensis | reverse complement strand
CAGGAAAGAAAACAGCAAGCTTTTGTTCTTGCCTTCGCTAATGAAACAGAAACATGGCTTGAAGACTACCTGAGGGTGAGAGCCTCTGGTGCTTGCGTAAGGAAGGAAATAGGTCCTAAAACTGGAAGTCAAAAACATGAGGTGCAAGTGAAAGACGTACACACAGCAGCGGGTTGAAACCTGCCTACCCTATCACGCTGTCCCTCACAAAATAAAACAAGGTAAGTTGCTGTAAATGTCATGGTCAGAAGACAGTGATTAATGCTCACATTTAAGTCAGTTTTCTTCTGATCCAAACTACTCATGAAATCAATAATCACCATTATATTTTTTTTAACAGATTTGCCTTTATGGATTTTAAACACATCATAGATCTCCAAATGTAGTTTTATCTCCTGCCAGTGCACAGAAAAGTTATGGGAATTTTCAGAGCATGCTCAGGGGATTTTATGCATGTCAGGGGTATCAGAAACATCTGGTCAGCAGGCCAGATAACTGGTGTGAGATCAGTCCACAGGCAGGAGAAATGGTGCAGGGGTGGCCCTGCAGACCCACAGACTGCCTCACCTTCCAGGCTGACCCAGTGGAAAGGGGCCTGGCATCACAGGCACTTCACTGCCACTGCGGGAGCAAGCCGTGGCACTGGGCGTCAGTGCTGCTGGGCCCTGGCTCTCACCCAGGTGCCTGGCTACAGACATGGGGAAGTCCCTCCTCAATCAAGGCTGCAAGCCAGATGACCCAGCTCTGCACTCCAAATCCGGCCCACAGGCCATATGTCTTACATTCCTGATTTATATCCTCATCTGTGATCAATTTTTTTTGGCGGGGGAGGGGTGGGGAGGAGGGAACGTCTTTCCACTCAGCACAAACTACGGAACCTGGCCCTAAATGAGTGCTGTGCTTTGTAGGCTATAGCATATATGTCTACGCCTGATTTTGATACCTATGGAAATAATAATATAGTCTCAAATGAGTTCTAAAACAATGCTTTTCTTAGTTACACTTCAATTATAATGGATATCCTGCTGATTTAGATTAATTGGCTTGATTTGGCCAAACAGTAATTTAAAGGCAGCCTTCAAGGAGACAGAGGTCAAAGAGCTGCCTGGGGCTAGATCATAGATCAGTCTAGTGTTGTTAAGGCACCATAGTTTCTGTAGCCAATGACAGCCACACAAGGGAGAGAGGTGGCTATCATTGAGTCTGGCCACCTCTGATTCTCTAGCTGAATAACCAGACATTCATTTACAGCTGGGTCAACTAGGGGCAAACTCATGACTGAGAAGCAGCAGTAAAATGCCTTCAACTGCTCTGCCACAGTGTCCCTCCTAAAGAGACAAGTATGTTTCTGGCAGTATAAAGTAAGATAGACAAAAATGTATAAAAATCCTAATAACTTTCACAGATAAGTGTTATTTTGAATTAATTATAAAGGTATTTTAATATTATGGCAGAATTTGTGTATGATTATTAAGCAGTTTTATACATACTATAGACTAAATGAAACTGAATGCACTTCAAAGAAAAAGGTTGACTCCAGCATCAAGCATAATACTGTGAGTCATCCTACGGAGGAAAATAGGACCTTGCCATTGGACAACAGGCATAAACAACCCAAACACAGAAAAAAATACAGTTGAAACATTTCAGACAAGTCAGATTTCTCTGCTATAACCACACCCACGCTGAGGGGTTCAGGTTCCAAATACTGAGTCACGAATAACTTTATTTATAAAATAATCAGCTCTGGCCATTAAAGATTTTAGAGTAGGCAGCATCAAAAATTTGATATCCTTTGTCCAGTTTCTTCCACTTTTAACATAATCTCTGATATCGCTGCAATTAGTAAATCAATTAAATTATAATCTGTGGATTACACAGATATGAATAAATGAAAAATACTTGGATATCGATGCAAAAAAACCTAATACCTCAAAGAGTCACGGGTGCTAAGCTTTGCATTCTTTGAGCAATCACTTTTTATATTTCAAATAGCTCCATTAATTTCAAGATTAATCAGATGTATAGGTTTTTATACAGACAGGATAATTAAATCCCTAAGCAACAGATGTCAAGATCCAAAGCAGAAGTCACAATAACTGTTGGCTACAGCAGTTAATAATTTTAAATATACACAACTTTCTAAGTGGGGAAAAATATTCTTTAGTTTTCTTAGTTAATTACACTGCACCACTTATATCACTGTTCTATGAAGACGGCTATACTAGTAACAATTCTTTAAAAAATTACATTTAAAAAAAATATTTTATGCCCTGATCCTGACAAGACAGCTACATGTGAATAATTTCAAGCATAGGTAGTGTCAATGAGTTCAGGACTCCTCATGTGTATGGAACTTCTCACATATGGAAACCTCAAGTGTTTAATCTTTGGGAAGCTCAGATTTAATAAAAACCATGAAACAGTGCATGACTAATACACAGTATTAAAAGAAAGACACAATGCGATGTCTCTTGACTCAGATTAGGTAGCTTCATTATTCTATGAATATCACTATGTAGTAACAGATAGAACGTGACTGGAGATGTTGAGCAAAGTGAACATTTAAGTATAACCTATTTAGATTTTAATTGAGGTAAATAGAAAAAACCTACAAAACTAAATTAATGTTTTGCCTCAGCATTCATAGATGATTAATAAAGGGCAGGTGCCAGAAACATCCACGCATTCCTCAGGGAGGGAAGAAGGATTACTAAAAGAAGCCATAGACCATGCTAGGACATGTGATCATAAAAAGTGAAATGCATGAAGAATGGCAAGATGTCTTAATCAGATAGGGCCTACCCCACATTTCAGAAGGGAGTGGCAAAGGATGAACAGCAACTCATTCTTTAAATCTATTAAAGAATATGAAGTTTGCAAGAAAAGAATACAAAAATTAGGAAGTGTCCCTGGAGCTTCAGCTCATCGCCATTGAGCATGGACATTTGATATAGGACAGTCCTTAATCATCTGACGGTATAGTATTATTTCTATGGGAATTCTACCGTACTCTGACTGCAGGTTAGATGGTGGAGAGAGAATGAGCCAGGTGTTTATTATTATCCTCACTAGTCTATGATGGGACGACTCCTCTATTCACTTCATGTGCTAACTCGAGGGCTCAAAATGCTGTCATTTACACCACCAACATGCAAAATAAGTCCATGAAAAGCTGCTACAACATCACCAAGTAAAGCATAGGTTTCAAATCTGCCACATCAGGGAGCCCTAACCTAGGGGTCTGCATAGGGTAGAGCACAAGAGGAATGGTAAACAGTCTGGATGGGTCAAGTTCCTGGCAGTTGTATATGGGTAAATCAGAAGATTTTTTTTTTTAATTTCAAAGTTTTGAAGGATTTACCCAAAGCTCAGAACTATCACTTGTGCACTCATCCAATTCTGTCTCACTGCCACAGATGAGAAGGAAAACTGAGAAAGGATTGGGGCTGTCGCAACATGTACCTGCTTGTATGGAAGTATGGGGAGACATATAATGTGTCAGATATAGGAGATGATTATTTCAAAAAATGTATTATAAAGTTTAAAATCCAAGAAAATGTAGAAAGTATTTTTAAAGATGTTATCCCTTGGCTAAATCAGCAGTCTAAATCGTTTATATAAATATTATATAAACTACCTCATAGCAGCATCAGCATGCATGCATTTCATACCTTTGATTTATACTTAGGCATTACAAAGTATGATATAAGCAATCGAAATATTATAGAGAGAATGGCAGACAACGCTGCCTCACATGTTTCAGTAACTTTCTTAACTCTGAGATAAATGTCCTAGGAACATAGGAAATATCATGATGCATCAAATGCATTATGACCGATGCTTGTTCTGTAAAAGTGTGCAGTACTTATAAGGAAAGTACAAGAACCCAACAGTACAAAACTATGGAATAAATTGATTTTTTGGGACCTTTTTTCCTAACCTAAAGCAGTTACTGACTCTATTTGCCATTAAGCATGATAGCATTACTTGCAGACAAAGGAGGTAAGCAGCTATCGAACATAGGAAATTAGGCTGACCATCTGGAAATTCTGGACATCATCCCAGAAATCCGGGACACTGTCTTCCACCCTCCCACTACCCAGTGCTCTCACAAGTCACCTGGTGGGGTGCCAGCCAGGCAAGGTGCTCTGCGTTGTTCTGACTCCTTGCCAAACTGCACCCCATGCCCCTGCATTTCTGGGACACCCATTATAATTCTCAACAGCCAGCTGGGACCAGCCTCTGAAATCTGGGACAGCCTGGCTAAGCTGGAACATATGGTCACCCTAAAGACAGTTCTCTCCTTACTCATATAAACATCTAATTTTTTTCTGAAATCCCTGGTCTTGATGCTACGTTTTACTAAAATATTTTCTTTTATCAGTATTAAACTTGTCTTCCCAGTTTAATTAAAAAAAAAAACCCTACCCATACTATGGAATGCCCATACTTTTCTTTTTTTTCATGTACCTCTATCATGGCATTGCTTATCCTCCCTTTAAAACAGATAATTCTAATCCTTCCCTTCCTATGAAGTCTTTTCATACTCCTACACGTTTTCACTGCACAACATTGGGTCTCTCCTATTTCTCGGTATTATTTTGAAGTTTGAATGATAGGGACTGAATATGGTGCACCATCAATTCACAATATGACTATACCATATTTTCAGAAATACTTCCTGTCTTATTCTTATGCATCCTAACATTTTGTTTTCTATTTAGATGGGCAGGAACAGAACATCATGCTTTCATTGTGCCATACATAAGTGCACAAAAGGGCTTTTTTCTGACCAGTTAAAGTTAGAGGCCAGCTACATAGGCTACTAGTTCAGATGACTTCTTTCATTGTATCTTTCATGACATTTCCCAAAATGGAATTTTATAAACCTGTATAATGTTGAATCTCCCATATCAGTTAATTAAACAAACATTTAATAGCAAATAACTTCAGCTGTTGACCTAGATATGGACAGACACACGGACAAAGCAATATATTAAAACTGGAATCATCTATCCAGGTGGTTCACAATCTTGTTAATTTGCAATGGGTTGCTGAATTAAAAATAAACCACTCAGCTATTTATTCCAGCATTTACTTCAAAGGGTGCACCCTCTCCACTCAGTTGGAGCTAGGGTGGCCATTCATTCGGTTTTATAGAGGACCGTCCAGTTTTCTAGTTTCCTGTCCTCTAGTGATACGAAACTGGACACCTTTATGTCCTCTTGTTTTTCACCGCTCAGCACCCTGCCTGCCGCTGACACCGCTGCGGCTGCCTGCAGGAGTTCCCTGCTCAGCCTGCCCCCGCCGAGACTGCTACAGTTGCCTGTGGGAGCTCCCTGCTTGCTGCCACCATGTCCCCACCACCAACACTGCTGCCACCACCTGTAGGAGCTCGCCGTACCCCCCAGTCTTGGGAGGCAGGCAATGTTCATGGTGGTGGAGGCATTTATAAATAAATGCAACTGTCCTCTATTCTTCAGGTACCTCAATGGCCACCCTAGTTACAGCCCATCAGCAGTCCCATACAGCTGATCAGCAAGGTGATTCCCTTTGGAATAAAAGGCTCAGCAAACAGCTAGAGCACCTCAGCAGCCAAAAGACCTGTTTGCCCCGGTCACTTCACAAATCCTCATCTTAGTAATAAATAATGCTGCCAGTCTATGTAGCCAGAGTCCCCATGAAAATTAAGATGAATGGAGTTTCATGACATGGTCAAGTGCACATAGCTGAACCTGTTAACCTCCAAACTGTGCTACAAATCCACCAGAAGTTGTAACATCAAACAAGGCACCCATACCCAGATACCCTGAATGCCAAGAAGATGAAGAAACCCACAAAGCTGTTTACCAGTTCTACTATGTGGGAAAATACCTTCCAAATCCCTTAAGGTAATTAAGTCCAGCCCCTAGCATTCCAGGAGATCCAGCACACCTTATCAAAAGGAAACAAGTATAAGACAACAAAACAGACATGAAACTGTGGTTACCCACATGGCTCAGCCCTAATGAAAACTAAATAGGTTCAAGATATTTCACAGATCAGTCAGTGGTATTGCAGCATAGTGCCAAGGGCCCATCCACCTACCTGCAGCACCAGCTTATATACTGCCACTCTTCACTGCAAGCAAGAACAGCTGGAATCTAACCAACCCAAGGGAGAAGAAAGAATAGAGTAAGCACCTCATAGGAGATATGGAAGGGCAATAGACCACTGCTGGGCCCAGAAGTAGTTTCTTCTGCTGCTCAAAACCATAAATCCCCAAACCAGTGGGGGACACATTTTTTTGCCTACAAATTATGGTGCATATTAGCCCTGAACCCTCCCTGAGTGCTACTTGGATCCCCTTCCTATACCTAAACTGCTGTCTGCTTCCTGCCCTATCTGACACCGTGCTGCCTGTTCCCTCCCCAATCTATCACGTCACACATGGGCTGCCCTTACTCCAAACAATTACATTTTGCCTTCCTAAATGCCCAGTGGATTCTCCCTTCATTGAATAGTCCTCTTCACTCTCTGTCATAAGGAAATGTCAAGGAAGGATGAAAACTACGCAGCTACAATGCCACTGTGTATCTATAAAGGAAATATGTAAACAGTCCAGGTAACTTGGACCAAGACACCAGTTTTTAGACAAGAATAGCGACCAGGGAGTGAACACCATGCTGCAGCAGGAGCAGCCAGGAACTTGTTTGTTGAGTCCCCAGAGTAGGTAAGACACCCATCACCTCCTTCCTCCCTCCCCAAACTTCTTGCCAGATCTTTAGTGACGTATTTTGCAAAAGACAGCATACTCAGCATCAGTAGTACAGCTGATACATTTTTGACTAAATGTATTTTTAGGGGGCTGGACTCTTTCAGGAGGCTGGACTCGATGATCTTATGAGATCCCTTCCAGCCCTAATGTCTAATGTCTACGAAATATCTTCCCCAGAACATTCTGTTTTGTTGAAGCTGAAGAATTTCACAAATAGGCATTGATTTTGATGAATACTTTGACTGGGAGTTTTCTGACATACAGAACTTCCTGGACATTTTAGTCAGAGACAAATAGAGACCCCAAATGAAAATGAGACTTTTGAATCCATAAAATGAGTGTTTCAACATAATCTTATTTCATAAAAGTGTTCCAAAGGTTCTGGCTTCGTTTTAACAGGAATGAAAACAAGTCCTAAAATCTCAAAAATTGCAAAATGTGTTCCATAGCAAAATGTGTTGCAGTGTTCCATAGCTCCTCACAAAGGCACCAACTCAGTAATGATTAGGATGCTGCTTTTTAAACTGCCCCCAAAGTACAAATTATATCTAACTGTGTTTACATTTATTGAGCCACAAATATAACATTAAGGAGATAAATGTACCGGTAACTCCAGAAAAAATGAGCCATGAATTCTAGACTCACACAGAAAATGCCTCAATACAGTGGGCTGGGATAGTCTTGGTAAAACTATAGCTACTTTACATTTTCAATATGGTACCTAAGTGTAAACAAAATGAATTAAATGTTGGCCTATATCATATCACTTATAGGCAAGTAAGTCTGTTTAGGGGAAATGAAATAGTTTTAAAATATTTTTTAAAACTTTTTCTTCCCCTCAGTGTCAAAGTTTTAGTGCCAGTGCTACTTCAGCATGAACAATGCACTTTTTTCACTTAGAAATATTCTGTGAATGCAGTGGAAAGAAGAGAGACATTTGTTTTTTTTTTCTCTTTTTTAGTTAAAGAAAAGGTAACTGTAAACTGCAAATCAGTGAATGGCAAGCTGAAACTAGCAGATACAAATAATCTTTATCTTTATTTTAAACATATCCCCTAGCATTTTAAGGACTGACACTGTATAATATTTAATTTCTTTTCAATTCATGCCCTCAAGGTACTCAGCAAGTCATAGCAAATTTTGGCCTGATCCTTTCTATCCTCAAGGAATGTATTCATGTCAGTGCCTGATTACCTGCCACGTGTTTTAACCTCCCAGCGGCCTGCCACGTGTACTGCTTTCCTGGAGCTGAACATGTAATAAAGCTTGCACGGCAATCTTCTGCTTTGAAGTGCTGAGAATGCCTGCTGTAAGCGCAGGCCTTTTAGTTAGCAAACAAGGATTCAAGCAGTCAAATGCTTTGTCACCCTTTTAAAAACATCAAATTAGCAGTTTTGAAAGAATAAGCACTAATATTTCAAGACAAAGAAATCATGTGATGCACTCAAACTAATACTATCCATTCTATCATTTGCTCCTTATATTGTCCTACTCCTATTTATTGTCAGCTGTATTTAGCTGCAGCTTTTCTCTGTATGACTTGCTCTTTGTAAATAAGTACCTCCCAAGTACCTTCTCTGCACTGTCAATTGGCAGCTACAGTTCCCATTTCATTTTGTCAATATGCACTTCTGCTACACCCACCAAAACTGTACGTCATATTTAATGCATCCTAGCACAAAGTCTACAGCAGTCCCTGGGCTGCCTTGAGATCCTTTCAAGGGTGTTAAACAATATTAGTCTTGGTAGGGATGCAAACATGTTCATAAGATAAACACAGAGATTTCAGATAAAAATTCAGTCTTAAAATTTCTAGGCTCTTGTGGTCTTGCTGAATTCTCTGCAACAGAAAAACTGTTCTATCATATTGCTATAGTCAAAAAAACAAGTGAAAACTAAGAACTGGCTAATGACTAGAGACCTTGAGTCTAAACAAAAATTGAGAACCACTGGTCTACGGCTATCAAAGGATGTCTTTTAATTGATTTCAGAGGCCGCCAGTTCAGGCTTTTAACACTTTGTCACTAGTTTAATAAGCCTATTTTTTCTAACCATGTTCACACATATAACCCCTGAAGCTCATTATCAATTCTTTTTCTTTAGTATTTCTAATCCTTCAAGATTCTTCTTCAAGATTCTGTTTAGTTCATAAACACTTGCCAGACGCAAGTTGAAGAACTTTTTAATCAGCCCCTTTTCCTGACTGTTTTCATTTCATTATCTATGATGACTGAAATTTACCCCTATGAGGTGGCCCAGTAAAAAGACTATGCAATACCTGAAACTTCCACATACTCCTTCAGAATATGGCTTATAGTACAGACACTGCATGCACAATGGTAAATTTAATGCTATGAGCACCTCAAATTTAAAGCAATGGGACAAATATTATCATGTGATTATATTGTAAGACATTCTACTTATAGGATTTCTCCGTGTGAAACTTCGGGAGATAAAACTTATCTTTACATTATATATATCATAACACAAAGGGTAAAAATATAGAAGGAAATCTACCTTAGTATGTGAACACTGTGGCTAGGGACAGGCATTACATATAAACCGGTTTAAGTGATCAGAAACTGGTTTAAACCTGTAACAGAACAGATGTTCAGTGCATATAAATCAGTTTGAAAATGGCTGAAACTGGTTTGAGACTGGTTTCAGACTTAACTGATTTGGCTCAAACTGGTTTATGCAATGTCTGTCCCAGACCCCTTGCTGGTTTAAGTTAAATCAGAGTCCCCCAGCATCCCAGCATACTCTTGGGGTTGAGCAGGGCTCTCTGCTCCACAGCAGGGCTGGCCCCTCCCTTCTGTTCTCTGGCCAGAGCTCAGCACAGACTTGCAGGCACAACAGGGTCTGCTGGCTTCCTTGTGCCCCCGTCTCCTCCCACTCTCACCACTCATTGCTTAAGCAGAGATCCCTTCCTCCTCTCTGCCAAAGCAGGGACTGTAGCCAGCATGTGGTATGCTAGCTAATGCCGAGAGGTGTCTGTGTGTGTGTCCCTCTCCAATTTCACTAGGGCAGGCAGAGAGAACAATGACTGCATAGGGTTTTTGGAGCTAATAAACAGATCAGTCGGTAAGCTGTTTAAGAAGTTTCCAGTAATATGGAGAGAAGCTATTGTTTTGCTAATCAGGTGATAAACACTGTTATCTGCCCCTCCACCCTCCACCGCCACCCCAGCTGGCTTGCTTGCCTGTTAGTTTGCTGCAGACAGTATGACAAAGAGGGAGGGAGATTGAAAAGCTCTGTATCAATAAACAGACACATGCACTGCACACCCCTGTGAAAAATGTACAAGTGTGAACAAACAGGCACAAATCCTTAATTCCATAATGCAAAGCAAGCATGTAAATTTTCACATGCAGGTAATGCAGTAACAACCTGGCCAATGGACACATTCATAAGGATGAAATTTCAAGATCTAGACCCAGTGAACGTGCACAGAAAGACTTCGGTGCAAATCTGAGCATTTCATACTGATGTTAATCAGTTTCCAAGTAAGAAGTTTGGCCTATAGGTTTTTTCTACTATTTTAAAATTATAAAAGCCTTAATCTGTCTGTCGGTCTGTCCATAACACTTTATTCACACTCTGATTGGTTGTCTTGGCAGCCAATCACAATGCCTACTGAAACAACCAATCAGAGCACTCTTGACAGAGAAGTGCCACCATGACAGCAGGGACTGAGGGGCCGGGATGGCACCACCAGGACAATAGGGACTGAGGGGCTGGGGGGAAGGGGCAAGCCCCCCCGGCCCCCCCCCCCCCCTGCCACACTGGCCCCTCAGGCCCCACTATCATGGCGGTGCCATCCCCACCATCCCCCAGCAGGGCAGGAGTGGAGGGGTGAGGCTACCTTGCAGCCCCTCCCCCACCAGCCCTGCTTCTTGGAGGCAGAGGGGGAGAGAGAGCGGGGTAAATGGGCCTGGACCCAAACCGGCAGGGGGGGAGGAGGGAGTGGCAGGGAACAGGGCCAGATGAGAAGCAGGGGCGGAGCCAGACGTAGGGCTCCATCCCACCCCCCTGCATGATGGCAGGGACTGAGAGGCTAGAGCAAGTGGGAGGGGGGTGGGCACAGAGAGCTGAATGTGGGGGGTGGGGTGGCCCATGGGGCCAGAGGCAGCGCGGTGGCAGCACAGGGCATTGGGTGGCATTGCTCCATCCTTGCCCGCCCCCACCGACATTCTCGATGGGCAACTGGCTAGTTCCTATATATAACATGATGAAACAGAAAGCAACATAGGACCATAGAAAAGTAGGGCTGGAAGGGACCTCATGAGATCATCTAGTCCAGCCCTCTGCTCAAGGCAGGATCATCCTGCCTAAACCATCCCAGTCAACTATCTGTCTAGATCTTGAAAATTTCCTGCAATGGAAATTCTGTAACTTCTCTAGGTAGCCTGTTACAATGCTGCACCATCCTAATAGTCAAAGAGTTCCTCCTAATCTCCAACCTAAATTTCTTCTGTTGCAGCTTGCATTCGTTGCTCCTAGTCCTGTCCCCTATTTAATCTCCCTTCAGATATTTGAAGGCTGTTATCAAATCCCGCTTTGGTTATCTCTTCACACTAAATCACCTTAGTTTCCCTTAGTTCTTTTAGCTTTTTCTTATAAGTTTTCCTTCCTAGGCCCCCAATTTTTTTCATAGCTATCCATCAGACACTTTCCATTCTGTCCATATACACAAAATTAACTTTTCAAAACTGCCTATACTCAGGTACAGCCAGAAACAACGTTTTCAAACAAATAATGCCATCAACAAAAAAACTAAAACCAAATAAAGCCAATTAGAAAATTGGTTGGGCAGCAGAATGTTTCAAAGCATTTTACAGGAGTACCTCATCATTAGGGAACACTGGAAATCGTGCCAGAAGTACATTGCACGGCAGCTCCTTTAATCTTGCAGTTTCCCCTGCGTGCCCCTGATGGGCAGAGAGGTGATTGGTGGATGGGCCCCGCCTGCTGATTGGTGGAGAGGCCCTACCACTCACCTGTGATCAGTGGAGAGGCAAAACCTATGGTTTTAAATATGCTGTGGTTTTTGCCTCCTACTGCTGAATGATGGAGGGGCCCTGGTTTTAGCCTCCCAGCCATCAGGAGCAGGCAGAGGCAGTCCCAGGTGGGCTGCGAGTGGCTGCAGCGCAGGGCGCTGGCCATGGAATGAGCGAGGGGACACTTCCCTCCCACCTGCGCTCAGCACCATCTTGTAAGCACCGCTCAGCACTCAGACTCCAGGGTCACCCGTTTGGGCTGTGCACAGCGACAGCAGCTGCGGGCCCCCCCACTTGCTGTGTCAGGCAGTGTTTGCCCCCGCCGCCCCTGGGCTGCCCAGTGCATGAGCTCCGGGTGGGCAGCAGCAGCAAACACTGCCCAGCACAGCAAGTGGGGGGGGGGGGGGACTGCAGCTGCTGCCACCATGCGCAGCCCTGACAGGCAAGCCTGGAGCCAGCAGGGCCCAGGCTGGCAGCAGGGGCAGGTTACAAACTGGTGCTGTACGCGGTGCAAAGAGGACCCTCACCCGCCCCGTGCCTGGCGCCCCACAATGTAGCCATTTGCAGCCTGCATGGGGCTGCCTGTGCCCGCTCAGGACAGCCCTGTGCAGGCTGCGAGCGGCTGCAGCAGGAAGCACCGGCCATGGGGCAGGCGAGGGGCTGCTTTTCCCCATGCTGAGCACCAGCTTCTTCCCTGACGGCAAGCAGGGGGTCGGGGCTGTGCGCTGCCCTTCGCCTGTACCACGGGGCTGAGGGGCATTGGGAGTGAGCAGGTGCGGGAGCCAGCAGGAGCACGGGGCCCACACCGGTGTCCCGGGGCCTGCACCAGGAAAGCCCAGAGCAGGGTGGCAGGAGCGCGGGGTCCCAGCTGGCAGGGGCTCAATGGAGCCACACCAGCTCCCCCTCTCCCTGCTGGTGCAGCCCAGCCCAGCTCCTTGGACCCCTGCTAGCCTGTGCCTCACTTTGGGCCCCACCAGTGCTGACCGTGGGACATTGGTCCCACGATGGTGACCAGGGGGCGAGGCACCTGTCAAGGGGTGGGGCACCTGTAAAGGGGCAGGGCTACCCATGTGGCCCTTGACAGCCTGCCAACACTGGGTAAGCGGCCCTCCACCTAAAATAATTGCCCACCCCTGTACTAATGCCTCTGGACTCCAGCCGGGATTGGAGACCAGAAGGCAGGAAGGGTCAGGGAGGTGGGGATATGCAAGCCTTCTGAAATTTGAGCAATCTGGCAGCTTGCAAAGTTTACAGGGATATGCGGGAGGGAGGGGGAGGAGTTGACCGCCCTGAGCAGTGGCACAGATAGGCCGTAAAGGGACAGGCGCACACAGCTCAAAGCAAGCATGGAAAAACCTTAAAGGGACAGGTGCAATCATCTTAAAACAAGCATAAATGGAATTGACAATAGTTTCACTTAACGTCAGGCATATCTGAACAAGGAAAAGAAAGGAACAGATTGAACCAGGGTTGAACCAGGTAAGGGCAGGCATAATCTGCCATACCAGGGAAGAGGGATTATATACGCTTTGAGAAAAGGTGGAGATGGGGACCATTTTAGTGGTCAGGGACAAATGAAAGCAAAGTGGCAAGGACAGCAATATTAGTCAAGAACCTGGAGCTGAGACGAAAGCAGGTAGAAGTCATCAGTGGCAGACTGCAACAAACAATACTATTAGTCAAGGGAACAGAATTAGAAATTTTCAATGTATACACACCACTGGAGAGGGAAGGAAGGAACATGCTGCTCAGAAAGCTAGAGCTTTATGTGGTGGGAGAGAGACCACACATAATAGTGGAAGATTTCAACTGTAAAATCAAAGTGGGTAACAGAACAGGTGAGGAAATGAAGCTTTAAACAGCTCATCCAGATTATTAATAAATATAGTAAGAGTTGCTAAGAGATATGTGGGCAGGGGAGAAAATTTTCACTAGAACAGACCCCAGTGGAAAGGAATAATCAAGAATGGACTTTGTTCTTGCATCAGAAGAAATTGGGATAAGGACGAAAGAAAAGTAATACATGGTAATCACCAGATGCTGAAGGTGGAAATGAGTTTTGGTAAGAGCCCCATGAGAGGAAAGGGACTGTTAAAAGATTAAAAGATATGTCAAGCATACACAAGACAGTATGAGGGGTGGCAAAAACTGAAGAAATATTGCAGGAGTACCACAAAATGGTGGATGATGGTGAAGAGGAAGATGGGAGAATTCTGCAGGAAGAAAGGCCAAAGATGCATGAGGAAAAGAATGAAGAGCTAAGACAGCTACAAAGAAAGATGCAGGGGCTGCCAAAGGAAGCCACAGAAGGAAGACAAGTATGAGACTAGCTAGAAGATATAAGGCAAGCCTGGTTTAAAAGAAAGATGAGAGAGAAACTGTTCTTAGCACAGGCAGGCTGAGTGAGAGAAAATAAAGAGTAGTCCCAAAACTTTTTGGCCAGAGTGAAGGTAGCAAAAGGAGAGCTTAAAGTAATAAAGAAAGAACGTGGTGCCTGCATGGAAAAGCAGCAGGTGCTGGAGGTGACAAGATTTTACAAAGAGCTATACCAGAAGAAGGAAACAGACAGGAAGAAGATGAAGGATCTTTTGGAAGCGATTGAAGAAAATGTAGAAGAGGGGGAAGCAAAGAAGATGGAAGAAAAGATAAACTTAAAGGAAATGGAAGTGTGTTTAAAAACCTTTAAAAGAGAAAAATCACCAGGAGCAGATGGACTGCCTATGGAATTTTATGAGAAGTTTTGGGCGTGGGCAGGGAGGGATATACAGGCACGTCGCATCTTATGCGGGGGTTACATTCTAAAGGCAGCGCATAAAGGTGAAAATCGCGTATAGTGAAATCACATATTACCGTGCCAGCGGTGACTGCCTCTGCCTCCAAAACCTGCCACCGCTGCTGCGGAGCTGCGCTTAGAGCTGTGAGGCCGGCGGCAGTGGCACAGCGCGGGGTGGTGGTGGGGAAGGCTGCGTGCCGCCCGGCCACCACCACGCCCAGCGGCCGGCTGCACAGCTCCGGGCACAGCTCCATGGCGGCGGCGGGAGGTTTTGGAGGCAGAGGCAGTCACCGCTGGCAGCGTGGTGGTGGCTGGGCCTCCAGGGAAGCGGCAGCGCTGTGTGCAGACTCAAGCCCCGTTCCCCCTCCCCACCCGCGTATAGTTGAATTCGCACAACTTAAATGCGCGTATGATGAGACATGCCTGTAGTTGAAGTTTTTGTGGAAATAGCAGAAACAGGAGAGGTACGAAAAGATTTTGCAAGAGGCTTACTCTTTAAGAAAGGAGAGAAGGAACTGAAAAACTGGAGACTGATTACACTTCTTACTATGGACTATAAATTAAGGGCCAAGATGCTGGATTTGAGGATGAGGAAAAACCTCCAAAAGATAATACATGAAGACCAAGTATGTGCTTTACCAGGTAGAAGGATCTCCAAAGTGATCAGAGTTACACTGTCCCACATCCAAGACAGGAAAACAAACACCATTCTAGCAAACCTAGATTTTTAAAAAACATATGACAGACTGGATCATGATTACATATTTGATGTGCTAGGAAAAATGGACACTGAAGGGAAAGGTAATACAGCATGAGAAAAATGACAGCAAGGCTATGGCAAATACTCTAGTTGTGGTCCAGGACACTATCCTTTGCCAGAAAAGTGGCAGCGATTAAGGCTGTGCTACTGCTTATTCTATGTACAGGAATTGTATTCCCACTGATGTGGCAGCAGATAGCATAAGTACAGAGGGAAATGTGCACGTTCTTCAGGAATGGCGAAAGAGAAAGGTTGGCTACAGCTGAACTGCAAAAAGCAAGAGAAATGAGGGGATAAGAACTGCCAGACTTTGGACTGTTCATCTATGCAAAATATGTAAGCCCAATATGCAAGGCAGTAATGAAGGGAAAGGGGAAAGCAGTGGGTATCACCCGATTTCACACAGCTGCAATTTTGAGGAAATGGGGAGTATATCAGATCTCTATGAAGAGTCCATGGGTGTGGCAACCATGAATTCATTACATCAGGATGGAAAGTTTCATGCAGATGTATACAGTAGGGAAGGTAGGGCTGGAGATTGTGAAGGATCATAAGAAACTGATGAAAGCAGTAAGGGAGAAAGACAGAATGGCGCTGGTAGGCAGCTTCACAGAAGAACAAGTGAAGGTGGCGGGAGCTGTAGTGGGTAAACAACTAAAAGGGGAGCAAGCTGACCTAGCATGGATGGTTGTACAAAATATCTTACCAGTAAGAGAGCTTGATGAACTCATCTAGGTGGCCAAGGGAGAGGTGCAGGGAAGAAGCAACAGTGGGACATGTGTTTTGGGAATGTACATATTTAAAAAGAGTTTGGGAAAGGGTCTGCTGCTTTTTGTATGTCACCAAAATAAACTTGTCATTAGCGCAGGAGATGGTACTACATAGACTCATACCAAAGGGACCACAGGAAACATTATTAAGGACTTTATTAGCATGTGTTAAAACTAGTTTATGGCGAGTAAGAAACCTCTGGGTGTTTAAGGAGTTGGCTTTCACTCAAAGACAGTCCCTGAAACTGGAGCTACAGGAACTGAAATACTACATTGATTGGGACAAGGAAGAGATCAGAAAGGAAGAGGCAAAGAAGTGGTGGAGAAACTGGACACACTTGTTTCACTAAACCATCCAAGTGGACTGATGGGAAGGGTGGAGAGTCGCTTCAGGTGGTTACCAAGGTAACAGTTTTTCATGGGGTTCTGTATGAAGAAAAAGATTTCTGTAAGGCTTTGTTTTTTGTGGGAAGTTGATGTACGTTGTTTAAAGGTCTAATATATGTAGTTGTATGTTTCTGATATGTAGTTGTTTCTGTCATATGAAGTCTTAGGAAAACAAATTTGTAAAAAAAAAAAAAAAAAAAGAAGAAAGAAAGAAAAAAATGCTCCCATCAGCATTTTGGCCTTTTGTCTAAGATCAAGCATTTTTGGCATCAAGGGGAGGGGTGTCAAGGCTGGTTCTGGCCCTGCCAGTGCCAGCCTGGTATTGCAGTACCTTCAGGTGCAGTGTCAGTTCTCTGTAGAGGGAATACCCACCTGTTTTTTAAGGGCCAAAAAAAGGGTTCCCATCAAAATGTTTGCCCTATATGGGCCATGTATTTTATAGTCATGCTCAACGTTGGCTGCATTTAATCAGCTTCATTGTTGGTTTCCATTACTGAGCACATGTTTATTTTAGCAGCAGTTCAAAGATAGACAATGTATTTAATACAGTTTCCTTGTATGTAAATGTAGTGGGGGGACTTTTTCCCCATGTTGACTGAGGTGGAAAAACTTGTCTAATAGTTGAGTAAATATGGTAGTGATTTAGCGGTAACCTACCTGTACAGTATGATTGGAAGAGTGAAATGTTGTTCAGTATGCAGTGGTTTAGGAAACTAATGCCAGAAGTCATTGAAAAATACAGAAGACAGGAACCTCCTCTAAAATGAAATATTTGCTCTCACAAAAGGCAAATGAGATTTTCCATGTGTTGGGGGAAAAAAATCAGTAAAAATATTTTTTAAAAGCTAAATGGTTCCAATTCAGCAATATTTTTCAACTTCTATAATTCATCAATGATCATGTAAAGAACTCAATCCTGCATTCCTTGTGTATCTAAAACCACAGTGGAAACTGAGGTACAAATATACTTTATTTTTGCTCCACAGAGCATAGCTAAGGCCCTTTAAAAAATGTATTCAGTGTTTTCAGAAAAAGAATGGAGAGGACACACACAAGGACTGCTCTGTGAAAAACACCAGGCAATTTAATGTGTCTTTATTTAGAAGTGAATGAAGACAAAACCACTGATTAGTTCATTTTGGAGAGCTAATGACTAACTCTTACACCGTGTGCAAAACAAAATGCACCAGCTCCTTGCATTACCAGACTGCTGAATAGGGGGCAACTGTCAGTGAATGGCTACTCCCTGCCCTTTATGGGTGAGCAGGGAGTGTGGGGTGGAACATGATTTCTGGTCACAGCTTTTCACTGAGCTGGCAGGCACAAAGGGGAGTCAGCTACACCAGGAAAAGAGATGCTTCTCTTCCTTCTCCCGTGCAACATGAAAGACCCAGGGACCTGTTCCTGCACTGCTCCAACATGAGCACCAGTAATATGCAGTATCTTTGCAAAGTGCCAATCCAGTTGGCAGCTTTTAATAACAATCATTATACTAAACAGTAAACTAGCTTTAAAGTGCTGAGTGAAAGGGCAGCTGTAAATCCATCTCTTCCTACTCAGCTGAAGGAAGCCTGAAAGAGGAGTGTTGTACCTTTTGTTCTGGGTATATGACAAGTCCTCTGATCACTTTGGACATGTTTATAGTGGGGATCATGTACAAGGGGCTTATATTGCTGGAAGGCTCTCATTCCTGTGCCAGGACAGACAGGTTAGTGAGTTAAAGCAGCATGCTGTGGACAGCCCAAAAGAAACAAATTATAACTCCATAGTTAAGAACAAAGACCTGCTCACAATTACCTCATACAAACAGACTGCCCCTCTTCTGGCAGCTTTACAGTTCAGAAGCCAGTCCCTCTCCTCCACCCAGCCCCTACAGATGGTAAAGTTTCCTGCAGCACTAAGGTAGAAGCATACTTGAAAATTAAATTAACAACACAGAAACCCCTTCTCATTTGGCCTAGGGATAACTGTAACCAGCTGCTTCCCTTGATTAGTGTCTATTACTAGCTACATGGGGGGAGACATTTCCTAATCCTACTTACCAGTTTTCTGGTTGCAGAGCTGTATTAGTCCGTGCTGGGTTTTTGAAGGCGAAGCCTTCAAAAAACAGAGCTGTCAGCCAGAGGACCCTACAGGACATACTGGCTAGGGACAGAAGTTACACACAAACTGGTTTAAGTGATCAGAAACCAGTTTAAACCTGTAACAGAACAGAAATTCAGTGCACATAAACCCATTTTAAAATGGCCAAAACTGGTTTAAGATAAACCTGATTGAATGTAGTGCCAGACTTCACTGATTTAAGTCAAACCAGTTTATGGAACTTCTGTCCCAGGCCCCCTCCTGGTTCACATTATATCACAGTCCCCCAGCATCCCAGGATGCTTTGCAGCCCTGGGCTGGACTGTCTGCTCCAGCACACCAGGGTTGGCCCTGCCTCTCTGCTCCCTAGCCAGAGCAGTAAGGGATGGCTGATAAGGGAGGGTGGGAAAACACCTGGGAATCAAGTGCGGGGGTGGGAAAACGGCTGGGAACTGCAGCCAAGTCTTCCTGACGGGGGCCAAGCAGATGCTACCAGACTTTCTCCTGCTGGAATGGAAGGGGCAGGGGCTGGCATTCTCGGGGGGGGGGTGGGGGGAGTGGGGGGTAAACCCCATCTCTCAACAGCCTGGGACCCCAGCTGGGGTCTGCTTGGTAGAGGTGCAGCAGCACCTGCCTGGCTTTTCCTCACTCACTCGGGGACCAGAGGGGGAAAGGGTGTGGCCAGATACCAGCCCTGGGCCAGCAGAGTCAAATGGAGGGGTGGGAAGGGGGTTTAAACTCCTTCCATGGGACCTGAGACAGGGAGAAGCAGGGGTAGGAGGCAAAACCCTGGCAGAGGCTGCCCTCACCACCTCGTGTGGGGAGTAGAGGGGCAGAAGCCTGGCAGGGGTTGCAACCCTGGCTAGCTGGGGTCCCGAGTGAGCCTAAAAAGGGGTTTAAACTCCCCTTCCACTACTCCCTCAGCATGCTGGTCCAGAGCTGCGTCGTGGCTAGCCCCCACCCCCGTGGAGCAGGGAAGGGGCAGAAGCCTGGCTGTGGTGTCATAGATTCAGATGTTAGGGTCGGAAGGGACCTCAATAGATCATCGAGTCCGACCCCCTGCATAGGCAGG
>NW_005842678.1:230665-246885 GCF_000455745.1 Alligator sinensis | reverse complement strand
GTCTTATGGTGAATTCTATTATTTGGTGATCACTGTCCCCCAGGTGACCACCGATCTGTAGGTCTCCTACCATGTCATCCCCCGTTGCCAATACCAGGTCCAGTAAGGCATTCCCCCTAGTGGGACCGTGTACCTCCTGCGTCAGCTGGAGGTCCTGTACACAGGATAGGAACGTGCGTGAACGGTGGGACTTGGCTGTCTGTGAACGAGCATTCAAATATTTCCGCCAGTGGCTGTGCAATGATGTCAGCCAGTGCCTTCAGTACCCTCGCATGGAGCTCATCCGCGCCTGCCGACTTAAAGGCATCCGGTTCCTCCAAGTGCCTCTGCACCATCTCACGGTCTACGCCTGGTAGTCTGGCGCCCTGCTGCTGCCTCTCTACAATCCCAGTGAGAGACTTGTCGTGCCCCTCGCTTAGGAACACTGAGGCAAAGAACTCATTGAGGAGTTCAGCCTTGTCCCCCCTGTCCATCACCAATTGCTTATGCCCATTTAGTAGAGGTCCTATTCCTCCCTGGGCCTTCCTTTTACTCCCTATATATCTAAAAAACAATTTTTTGTTATCCTTAACTCGGGATGCCATCCTCAGCTCCATGGTAGCTTTGGCCTGTCTAACTGCCTCCCTACAAGCGCGAGCAGAGGAGGTATACTCCTCTTTAGTAATCTCTTCCCGTTTCCACTTTTTATATACCCTCCTTTTTGCCCGTAGGCTGCTCTGGATTTCTCTGGTCAGCCAAGGAAGCCTCTTGGCCCCTTTCCCCCTTTTTCCCCGCATCAGAATCGTCTCCCTCTGTACCCGAAGGATAATTTCCTTAAGGCACAGCCATCCTTCCTGGGCTCTCATCTCTTCAAAACTCTTACCCTGCAGTGCGTCCTTGACTAAACGCCTGAGTTCATTGAAATCAGCTTTCCTAAAGTCTAGCACTTTCACCCTACTAGTTACCTTACCCACTCGACGTCTTATGGTGAATTCTATTATTTGGTGATCACTGTCCCCCAGGTGACCACCGATCTGTAGGTCTCCTACCATGTCATCCCCCGTTGCCAATACCAGGTCCAGTAAGGCATTCCCCCTAGTGGGTCCGTGCGCCTCCTGCATCAGATGGAGGTCCTGTACACAGGATAGGAACCTGCGTGAATGGTGGGACTTTGCTGTCTGCATCTCCCAGCAGATGCCTGGGTAGTTTAGGTCCCCCATGACTACCGTGTCATGCGAGCCATGGTGGGGGGTTTAAAGTACACCTCCCCCCTGGCCTCAGTATGCTACCCCTGGGCTGGGGCCTGACCACACACCCCTCTGGTCGTGCAAGGAGGGGGAAAAAGCATTAGAGCTTCAGTCCCTTCTCTTTGGCTGTGGCCAGCAGCCTGGGAGGCATGCTCTAGCACCCTCTCGGCTTCTGGCCTGAGCTACTGCAGGCATGTGGCTGCATTTCTTGAATCAAAAGTGAATGTCTGTTCACTTGCTTCTCAGTTTAATCTCTGCAGTTTAGAATACGCTGCAAAGATGTAATCAATTCAGCCTCAGGCTTTTTGACTGTCTGTACTTAGCCAATATTTAGCCTAGGCAGACTATTAAGATTAGCAGGAGTTCTGTGCAACTTTTGTCCAACCCAAGTACTTCAGAGGCTTTTATTACCATAGTAACTAAGTGTGGTTTCCAAGCATAAAGTTTTACCCCCTTATACTACGGCTGAACTTGACTTTGTATCTTTGGCAAGGAAGCCCATGAGGTTTTAAACATTAACCTGTTTAAAACCTAGGGCTATACAAAGGCTATCCAACTTTTCAGCAGCTGGAGGCTGCATGCCCTGGAGCATATAATGCACAGGATCCTCCCTACAAACTCCCCCTGCTGTCATGCTTTGTACCCTATGCTTTCCCTGCCACATGGACTTCCTCATGCCTCTCCAGTCTCCTCCCAATCACTCTGCTACATGTGCTTTCCTGTAACCCCCGCTCCCCAACCTGTGTGGTCTCCCCTATTGTGTACCACCCTGCTGTGTGGCCTACTGCTTGGGCTCCCCCACACTCCTGCCTGTCAAGTGAATATGTGTTCATTTGCTTCTCAGTTCAATCTCTGCATCTTACACCAACCTGCAAAGACTGAACGAATTCATCCTCAGGCTTTTTGACTATCTGTACTTAGCCTAGCAGGTTACAAAGAAGAGGGATATACCACACAAATTATTCCTCAGTTCTGTTTCATGTCTTTCTTCCTATCTTGTGATAAGCAAAAACTACCCTGGATAAGAAGACATGGTGTAGCTTCTATTTGTCATGGGAGTAAAGCAAACATACAAAATAATTACTACAGAACAGCTGAGGGTAAATTCTCTCTTCTCCCTTTTTAAATCTGTATAATTTGTCTGTCCATTACCCTGAGTCATTGAGTCATTTGCTTAATATAAGAGAGGCATTTGTCCAGAACATCGCTGTATTTCCCCATTCTCCCATGGTTAGAAAAGGGAACGTTAGTAAAGGGGCGACTTCCAATGGCAATAGTCCAACACTGCAGCAATAAGAAACGAACAAATATTTCAGTACTATGTAGGTTTCAAAAGTTTAAGTTTTCAGTAATTGAACTGTATCAGAGCTACTAGCTAGTGAGCTGCAAAGGCTAGGAGGCTGTAAGCTATAGTAGCATATGCTTTTGACAGGGATCCTGAGAGTATTTTCCACTGGAAAACTCATCTAGCCCTCCTCTTTTCCTCTGTGTCTCTTCTGTTTTGTTTTCTCTAAAACATGCCTTAGCTGTGCAAACTACTTTTACTTGTCAGTCAGGGCAGCTACTTACCAGCTATTTCTATTTTTATCTTTGTGGTATTACCAAAAGAAGTAGAGAGTCATGAATGATGTATGTTTCTCCTCCCAAATAATTACTGAGTTAGAAGTGTCAATCAGATAAAATAACTCTGAGCTAGATCCAATAAAGGACTTGGGTACCTAAAAAATCAGCACTGCAGGCACTCTTCATTTGTAGAGCAAGCCAGGTTTTAGAGCAAACAGTTAGGAAGTAGGGTACCTTTCTCCAACTAAGAGGGTTCCAACCTGCAGCTCTCACCTCCCAGGACAGTATCAGAATCAGCAGGTTATACACTAATCTAGGTGAGGCTGTTTCATGCTACTGCACAGCAAAACATCAAGATAAAGGACACTACTAGTCACGTAGTGAAGAAGTTCACTTGGAAGCAATAATCCCTGTTTTAATGACTGCTTCGGTAATTATAATGGGTGATTAATGTAAAATACAGAAACGGTGCTTGGACTAGAGACCAGAACCCAGGACTGTCTCCTTCCAAGTAAATGCACTCACCTATTCTCTAGCTCTAATGCTCATGGTTTTTGGATCACACCTTTAGGCATCAGGGATCTGCAAAACGGTTTGCTATGGGATAATGTGGAATTTGCAGTTTTACAGAGAATCTTCTGAATCACCAGAAAACAAAAATAAAAACTTAGTGAAAATAAAATGCTAGCTCCCCAGAGGGAGCCAGCAGTTGTCATGAAGGTGCGGCAGACCACGGAGGGTGGGGGGAGGAGAAGATGGACTTTTTTGTGGGTTTTTTTATCAGATAATTTTGTTTTCTTCATCACAGAAAACTAGGATCACCTTTAGGCAACCCTAACTCAGGATTCTGGATTCTGGTTCCTTGGGGAACCAGGCAACTAAAAGTTAGGTGCTAAAATGCATCACTTTTATTGGATCTACCCCAGAGCACTCTCTCACTGACATTTTTATTCTAGTAAGTTCAGGGGTGATGAAGCCTTGGCCTGTGGCCCAGATCCAGCCACCTGATCCATGGGGGTCCCAACGGCTCTAGAAAGTTGGCAGTGGGGGAGAGGTGGCAGCAATAGCTGCTCCTCTGCTACTGAGTTTACAGACTCATGGGAAGCTCTGGAGGCCAAACAGCAAGCTAAATCGGTGAACAGAGGCTGCCCAAGGCCCGATCTGAGCACATAGGGATTAGCTGAAGGCAGTGTAGGGCCCAATCCTATAGAGGGGAGCTGAGTAAAGGCAATATGAGACCCAGGGAGGAAGTGAGGAGCCTCAATCCACTGGCACAGGGCCAGGGGAGCCAGTGAGGGGCCCTACTCCAGGAGTTTGAGGGCCCCAGGGAAGCAGCACACGGCCCCAATCTAGCAATGTGGGGCTAATCCTGGTGCATGGGGTCTGATCAAACCCACAGATGGGCCAGCCCACAGACAGCCCTGCACCACATATCTGGTCTGTGGCACCAAGAGGTTGAACACCACTGTAGTACTAAATTTGGGTAATTGCATACCATCTTACATCTCTCTGCTTCTTGGGAGATGTGGGTTTGAATGTACTCAGGCTGAGGTAGAATCTTCTGGGCAACTATTAAGCTCCTATATACAGAAACCAAGGGCAAAATGGTATCGTAGCAGAAAGACCCCACACTTCCTTCCCTTCCTCCATCTATCCATTCCTATCTTTCTCTTTTCTTTCTCTACCTCCCACTCCCCCCACCCCCCATATGAAATAAGGTCTAGGATAAATCTTTTGCGAGTTAAGCTAAGGAAATGAGTCTGTGCATTGCAATGAGTTTCTATATATATATAAGCCTCTTTTAGGTTATGTATCACTAATTTTGCTATCTAGTATTGTTTTATATTCAAATTTTTGCTATTTTGTGCTATTTTTACATGGGTTTTGTATACTTCAGGCCTGCTTTCATGGTTGCCAAAGTAATGTCAAGCCCCATTTTGTAATGTCAAGATTCCATTTTGTTATGTTGTAACCTGCTTCTCCCCTTGCTCGTCAAGACATGTTGTAACCCCACTGTAATGTCAATTGTACCTATATGAAAAGTTGATCCCCGAGTGTGAGCGTGTGTGTATGATAGTGACAAAGATGGAAACAATGGACCCATCAACACAAGGATACACAGAAACAGCCCTGCATTCAATTGGAAATAAGATTTCAGAAAGCAATCAGGAACAGTATGGATTTCCAGTAACCCAGCACCACCCTCATTGTGAATTCCAAGAAGAAGCCCCCCACCCAAAACTGTCAAAAGAATGACACTTCAAAACTGCACATCCCACCAGGTGGGACTCTCATCAGTGAGAAAATGACAGCTGTTAGCCCCTCTTCCATCTGGGCTTCAAACCCACAGGTATCACAAGGGAACTTCCTGATAAAAAAGCAGGGGAATGTGACCCTGGTGGACACCTGTTATCTGGACCAGAACCCCACCACGTAACTTGCACCAGCCATCCACCAGAGGATCAGACAGCAACCCTGGCTCAGGACGACATCGACCAGCCATCAACCATCAACCCATGGCACTCGGATAGGACTGCACACCGCCATTTTCAGTCTCCAATTACCAACCCACACCACCTTTGTGTGTGTGCGTGTGTGAGTGTGCGTGCGCGTATGGACCAACAGTTTCTTGTACCTGTTTTAGTTTCTTGTATTTGTTTTATGTTTGCATAGTTACACCCTTGTCTAATAAACCTGATATTGCTGATCCTGCATGTTGGTCTTGCTTGGGAGATGTGGGTTCTAATGTGCTCAGGCTGAGGTAGAATCTCCTATGCAACTATTAAGCTCCTATATACAGAAACCAAGGGCAAAATGGTGTTTCACCAGGTTGAAGCTAACTCTGAGTTACCTGTAGGAGCAATTCTATTACCCACTCTGGACACATAAGTGATCCCATTATAGGAATAGGAAAAAGCTTCTTTATGAGGGTGACCTTATTCCTATAATGGGGATACTTACATGCCCAGAATGGGTAATAAAATCAATCCTACAAATAAGTCTCAAGCTTCCCTTTTTTATCTACTGGGTATAATAAAACTGTTCCTCAAATGTCTCCAGGAAGGTTCTAAGTATGGAAAAAAGGTGGTATGGAGAAGGTTGGAAGTCACCAGGCACGACTGGTGAACTCAGACTGGTGCAGCAGTGGAGCATCCCGTGGGAGGTGGGGAGGCGGGTTGCAGCCGGCCAGGCACTCCAACCAGTAGTGGGAAGGCTGCAACCCTTCCCCGCTTCTGGCTAGCTACAACCAACCCCCCACGCAGGACACTCCACTGTCCCACCAGTTTGAGTTCACCAGCCATGCCTGGAAGTCACTACATAGTACTAGGTAAGCACTGTCCCAAGTATACTTAGAGGGGTGTCATGACAGATTTTCAGTATAAAGATTTGGTGTTAAGGCTCTTCTCTAAAAAAAGAAAGATGTGGCATGTAATATATAATAAAAGGCTTGATTCCAGAAGGCAATAGATTTTCCAAGAGCCATTTAATCTCCACTATTATAATGCTACCACAAGACAGGAACCACAGAGTCCATTTTTTTGTTGGCTGAAGTCCTCTGCTGTATAATGAAAAGCCAACATATCTCCAGGTGTTTAAGAGGAATAAACTGTACAATTACCTGTATTTATGAATGATGGCATTAAATAATCTTCCATCTCGCCAGCAGGTAGTGAAATTTTCACAACGAATTCCAGCATAACCCTCAGTTGTCTGCTGTGTCCACAGGAGTAATCTTTCTTTAGCAGACATGTCCTCTGACTCTCCAGTAACATGGATATCAGATATCTAAAACATAAGAAGTAGACTTCTTTTAAGTGTTTGTATTCAGCTAGCACTAACAAAACTACAGGTGTTATCAGTAAAACACTCACAGCCTTTCACCACTATGGATTTTTCAATCCTTGATAACCTTATGTGTTTTCAAATGCACAACTGAAGTATTTGACTTCAAATAAAATATTATATTTATTTAGCATCTTAATTATCAAATATGCAGTTACTTCCCTTGCATCTTTCTAAACTACCAACTCATCAGAATCTGAATTACTTGTGACAATATAATACCCTTGTTCTGAACTCTTATAAAATGTTACGTAGGACATGGTATCCCAAAATATTAATCTTTTGACTTTCAGTGGATAATGTGAACTATAATTATTAGTTCTGTTATAAACGAAGGTTAACTTATAATAAACTTGAATCTTTAAAGCTATATGCAATTCAGGGATAACACAGACTGAAACTTGACAGTAAGGTTCTTAATAGGGGTGCATCAATACAGATTTTTTGGGCCAGTACTGATGGCCAATAAAGAGCCATATCAGCCGATACCAATCCGATTCTAATATGCAGCCAGGCAGCTTGGAGACCAGCATCCGGCTGGTAAGTCTGGTGGGGGAAGTGGTGGGGGGAGGGAAGAGGTGTGAGGGGGCAGATTGGGGCCCCTGTGGTGAGGAAGGGAGTGGAGCAGGGGCAGGCACTGCTCAGCTGGGGCCAGATGCATGATGGAGCCACAAATGGCTCATTGGAGGGGTGGGGGAGATGGCTCCCACCCTTCATGCACCCAGGGAGGGCATGGGGGGCATGCACCCCTGGATCTGCACGGGGCGGGGCGAGATGCCACTGCAGGTTGGGGCCAGGGCTGTGCTGGGCTCTTCCCAGCAAGGGCTGGGCCAGGCTGCACTGTGCTTGGGGTGGGCAGCTCTAGCACTGGGAGCAGGGCTACGGGGGGTAGGGGGTCTGCAGCCACCCCAGTATTCACTATAGCCTCCACCCAGCACCGCCACCACATGCCCCGAGCACAGCACAGCCCTGCCCAGCCCCCACCAGGAACAACCCGGCAGGGCCCCCGGCTCCACCCTGCCCCGCCCACCCGGCACTCAGATCCAGGGGCACATGCCCCCCATGCCCTTCTAGGGTGCATGCAGTGGTGGGAGCCCCCTCCTCCCCAACAAGCTGCTCATGGCTTTGTCCCATGCCTGTCCTGCCCCAGCTGAGCAATACCTGCCCCAACCCCACTCCCTCCCTCAAACTGGGAGCCACAATTTGCCCCTCCCCTTCCCTCTCCCCCAACACTAGACTTACCAGCCAGATGCTGGTCTCCAAGCTGCCAGGCTGTGCTCCTGACCCCGTGCATGCTGTGGCTGTGAGTATGCACAGGGCATTTATCGGCCACATTATCAGCCACATCAGGAAAAAAAAAAGCCTATTTCCAACACTTTCAATCTTCTCTATACTGGTGCCGATCCAATATGGGACTAATGTATCAGTGCACCTCTAGTTCTTAATGTAAAATAGTTTCATCAGCACTCTGGAGAATTGCAGGATGGACCAGAAATGAATTCTGCCACACATCTAAAAAGCTTGTTTTCATTCTATCTGAAAATAAATGGTTTGGGGCTGTCACCAAAGGCAAATAAGGACTGCATATTTTTTTTAAAAGATATATAAGAAGGTACTATTACTGTATATAAATGATAGTTCTATTCTGTAACAAAATGTTTTCATATAACGCAGAGGTGTCAAACTCATCCAGCCTTGCTGGCCAGATGAGGGTTGCTGGTCCAGTCTGCAGTATAGTACCCACACATTAGCTCCAGGCCTGGTCCTGATTGGGCCCCAGGCCATCCATGCACAATGGAGCCAGCTCACAGGGCCACTCTGCCAGGGTGCCACATGCAGCCCATGCCCTGGACCCCCCATGCTTTGTGCAGCTCTAGGATTAACCCACACACTACATGGATTGTATGCCCCATGCTGGCCCACTGTGCACACAACCCCAGGGGCCAAGGCATGCTGCACACAAGACCCATAGGTTGGATGATACAGCTCCATGGACCAGATCCAGCCCACAAGTCGTATGTTTGATACCCCTGATATAAAGCATAGTTTAATTAGCCTCTAGAAACAAATAGGTATGGTTAGGAAAGGGATCACTGGATAAGCCCCAAAAAAAGCCTTCATAAAAAGTGGCCTGATGAAGGGTGTTTGTACCCGAAACTTGCACAAAATATTTTTTCCAACTATTTTCGTTGGTCTAATAAAAGATACTAGATTTACCCAAAGAACTTTGTCTGCCTAATCTTGCTTAAGCACCCAACAAAAATTTCTAAAGCAGGTATGAAACTTGCATTACCATGCATACCACACTGCAAGGTGGATCAAAGAGAAGAAGAGAAACCTTGGTAAGTATTTAAATTATATGCAATAATATAGCCTTCTTTATTTTTTGTGCCCAGCCCTTCCCAGCTTGTTATCACTTCTGAAGAATGCTCCAGTCATTTGAAAAGGATTCTCATCCATAGACAGCGCGTAGGTGGGGCATGTGCCCCCCCTGAGATTGGCCACTGCCAGCTTCTGCAAGCGGTCACCACTCGCACACAACCCTCCCTGCCACCAAAGTGGCCAGTGGTGACTGCAGGTAGTCCCTGCTCACCACACCACCCCCACTGCCAACACTGCTGGTGGCGGCTGCAGACAGTCCCCGCTCCCCGCCGCTGATGCCGGCAGCTGTGGGTGGTCCCCATTCACCGCTACCAATGCCGGCGACTGTGGGCAGTCCCCGCTCACCTCCATGGTGCTGCCCCAGTCTCGGGAAGCACCAGTCATTCGTGTTCTGGTCCACTCTACAGCCTGGGCACCATGGATATAGACACCATTCAAGAATCTACACACCGTAAACTTTGATATTCTATTAATTGGTCTCTATTCATTTCATAAAGGGGTTGAGGAGCCTAGGTGGTCAAGGGGAGCAGAGTCAGAAGTCCCAAAGAACATTATGATCACAGAATCATAGGACTGGAAGGGAGTTTACAAGGTCATCCAGTCCAGCGCCCTGCTCGAAGCAGGATCATCCCTAACTAAACCATCCCAGCCAACTGTCTGTCCAACCTGCTCTTGAAAATTTCCAACAATGGCGATACCAGAATTTCACTAGGTAGCCTGTTTCAATGTTTGACCACCCTGATAATCAGAAAGTTCTGCCACAGAACTTCAGAAAGTTCCTCTCCACAACCTAAATTTCTTCTACCATATCTGAAAGCCATTGCTCCTAGTCCTGTTCCCTATGGCCAAAGAGAAAATTGTTGTCTATCTCCATACTCTATAATCTTCCTTCAGGTATTTGAAGACTGTTATTACAATCCCCTTCAGTCTTCTCTTCGTCAGACTTAAAAAACAGTTATTTCAGCCTTTCCTCAAAAGTCTTGATTCCCAGGCTTCTAACAATTTTTGTCACTCTATGTGGGGGACTCTTTCCAGTCTGTCTACATCCTTCTTGAAGTGTGGAACCCAAAACTGTACTCCAGGTGAGGCCTCACCAGGCTGAACAGAAAGGAAGAATCATTTCTCTTGATTTGGTGACACTCCTAATGATGCAACCCAGTATGCTGTTGGCTTTTTTTGCAACAAAAGCACAGTGATGGCTCATATTCAGCTTACAGTCTACTGTAATCCCCAGGTCCTTCTTTGCAGTACTGCAGTCAAGCCAGTCATTCCCCAGGCTGTCTGCATGCAATTATTCTGTCCCAAGTGCAGAACTTTACACTTACCTTTGTTAAATCTTATCTGATTGAATGTGGACCATTTTTCCAGTCTATCCAGGTCACTTTGGATTCTAGCCCTGTCCTCCAGTGTCTGCCACTCCACCAAACTCAGTGTCATCATAGATGTGATAAGCTTGCACTCAATCCCATCATTCAAATCACTAATAAAGATATTGAACAATACCAGACCCAGGATAGATGCACTTGATGATAGCTTCTCCCAAACAGACACTAGGGCATTGGTAACTACTCCCTGAACAGGATGACCCAACTAGTTATGTATCCACATTACAGTATTTTTGTCTAGTTTGTATTTTCTTAGCTTGTTAATGAGAATGTTGTGGGAGACTGTCCAAAGTCAAGGTATATCATAGCCACTGCTCTACCCACATCCACAAAGCCTGCCATTTTATCATTAGGGACCTACCAAATTCATGATTTCATGGACTCCACAAAATCCGGCATTGCCCATGAAATCTAGGCAATGCCCACAAAATCTAAGGAAAAAAAGAAAAAAACCTACAGAAAAGAAAATGCTGGCTCCTCAGAGGGAGAAGCAGTCCTCAACGTGCTGCGGCAGCCTGGCAGGGCAGGGAAGGAGGGTTGAGGTATAGGAGGACTGCCCACTCAGAGGGCTGCAGGCAAGATGGCTCCCACCTCAGCCCCTCGCCACTGCTGGCTGAGACGGCTGCATGTTATGTAGCCCCGCTCCTCTCCACCAATTGGCAGTGAGAGGCAGAGATGCATAACAGACAGCCTTTGCAGGTAAGGGGCAAGGCCACATGACAGGCAGCCCCTACAGCCAATCAGTGGCAAGGTATGCGGTTACTGGGGGCCCTCAGCTAATCAGAGGCATGGGGAGGCCACTGCGATCCACCTGTAAAATGGCTGCCTGGGCCTTCATTTTTCCTGTGAAATCAAGGGGTCAGCCTCCATGAACTAGGTAGGTCCCTACTTATCACAGGTTGGTTAGACACAACTTCTTCTTGGTGAAACCATGATAGCTGTTCCCGATCACCGAGGATCCTGGATTTCTGTTTAAAAATCGAAAATTCTGTGATAAAAATGGCAAATTCTCTGATTAAAACCCCCAAAATCCATGTTTTTCCCTGACTAAAATGAAATTCCACTATGTATAGGCATCAGTTTAACACTTATTGATATGTTTACAATTTTAAAGCTATTTGGAAGCCTACCAGTGCCTCAATCATAATAAAATACATTCTAAATACCTATATGTTTTGGCATTTGATTTGGGGTTTATCATAGAAAATCAGAGCACACCCTGCCCCATTCACTCACCAGGATGTAGGTCCAGCTGTGGCTATTTCCCCGCTGCTTTGTGGCACTAAGCAGCCCTGATATGCAGGTGCCCTGCCCCTCCCCATGTCATTGCCCCTAACTCTCAAGCCACAGCACTCCCAGTCCTGCCAGTGCCCCTCACTCCTGACACAGTCCCCATACTCCCCAGCCATGCCACTGCCCCTCACTTCCAAGCCACAGCCCCACTCCCTCTGTCTGCACAGATGTCCCTCATTCCTAACCCACAGCCACCAACCCTGCTGGTGCCCCTCACTCCCAAGCCACAGCCCTCCACCCCCAGCCCCGCCAGTGGCCCTCACTCCCAACCTGCAGTCCCACACCCTCACTCCTAACCCACAGCCCCCTGTCCCTGCCAGTGAACCTCACTCCCAACCCACAGCCCCCGCACCCCTTGGGGTCCCTCACTTCCAACCATCAGCCCCAACATCCCTGCCAGTGCCCCTCACTCCCAACCCACAGCTCCCTGTCCCCCCCAACCCTGCTGGAGGGGTCCCCCACTGCCCCCGTCCTGCCCGCCACTGCGTGGACTGCAGGATGGTGGTCTGTGGGGACATGGCAGGGACAGCCTTCAGCCTGAGGCTCATGGTGTGCACTTCATGCCGAAGCACAGGCAGTAGCTGGGGTAGCACACACTGCCCTGCATCACTGGCTGGGGCCGGGGCTGGAGCTGAGGCATGACAGTGCAGCACAGCACAGTGCAGCGCAGCAGGAAGGACTAGCGCTGCACTTCACAACAGCATTGTGAAACAGAGCACGGATCTGGCCCGGGCCATCTTGCAGAGAGCAAGAGGGCAAGGGGCTCCAGGCCACAGCAGAGTGAATCCAGCCCTAGCACAGGCTGGAAGCAGGAGAAAGGGAGGCCTGTGGCATCCCCCATCCTGCGCTGGGGCTCCTGTACCACGCCAGGTAGCCTAGCCAGGTTCCCCTTCACTCCTCCTCCAGCAGCGTCTCCTGGCTGTCCCACCCTGCCCCGCACCTGACAGCACAAACACCAACTACCAGTGCTGCCAGGCCCACCACGCAGCTCCCTGCTGCCCCCAAAGGGCCCCCAACCACCAGCTTCCCCCTGGCAGAGTTGGGCTTGCCAGTGGCACCAAACGCTACCTCAGACCCCTACCCTGCTGCAGCCCCAACACCTAGACACCACCTTCCCCACTCCATACACCTCACTCTGCACACACATCCTCTCCACCCACCCCGCCACCCACACATACCCACATGCCCCACACAGCCCCCACATCCAGTCCCCAAGCCATGGCCCTCCAACTCCCCCCCCCCCCCCCCCCCCCACAGCCTTCCCTGTATCCAGCTGCCAGAGCAGCTCCTACCACCCTGCCCAGCTGTATGCACACACACAAGGTGCCCCCTGCCTTCAATCGCCCTCCCCCCACTCCTCCCAGCCCCAAGCAGTTCTTTGCAGGCTGGAAGGCTGCCTGCATGCAAAGGAAAGCCCACAGTTTCCTCCTTCAAAGGGGAAAACCTGAGTTTTATTCCTTAAAATGAGAACATCTGAGTTTTTCTGCAGGAAAACCTGGATCCCTGCTCATCATTTTGTTCTCTGCCACGTCATTCAGAATTGATTCCTTAGGAGCTACTCAATGATCTTTCCAAGTATTTAGGTCAGGCTGAAAGGTCTGTAGCTCCCTGGATCTTCCTGCTTCCCTTTCTTAAACATGGGAAGTCTATTTGCCCTTTTCCAATCATTCAAGACATCAAGCAGCCTCCGTGGAGGATAGCTAATGGCTTTGAAATTACTTCAGCCAACTCCTTCAGTACCCTAGAGTACATCCCACTAGTCTGCCAACTTGAAAGCATCTAGCTGCGTTAAGTTACCCTAACCTGTTCTGTTCCTACTCTAACCTGCTTGTCTCCTTCCCTCTCTCTGCTGCCAAGTGCACTTGTCATCTGGTAGCTGCCCATATTTGTAAAGACTTTAGCAAAAAAGGCATTAAATACTTTACCTTCCTCTGCATTATCCACAGCTAAACTGCCTTCTGCATTCCATAAAGGACTTATGGTTTCTTTGGTCTTCCTCTTATTTTTAACATACTTGTAGAATACTTTATTTATTGCCTTTCTTGCCCCTTGCCAATTGCATTTCAGATTGTGCCTTGGCCTTCCTAATTTTCTCCTTGCACACCTGTGCCATTCTCTTGTCTTTTTCCTTACTCCTATGACCAAATTTCCACTTTTTATAGGATTTCTGGCGATGAGCCAAATGACAGAGCCAACAGGGTAAGAAGCTTAGCCACCGAGCTGTACTAATTCAAGCACAAAATAGAGCTGTCTTAATGAGGTCAGACTAAATGATCATTATATGACAACCTAGTCTTGAAATCTCTGAATTCAAAGGCATCTCCTGGGTGGCCTCTGCCTCCAGGGCCATCTATGAAGGCTGCAAATTTAAGATTTCTATCTTTCTACATGAAACATGATGGTGGAAACAGATGAAAATGTGGTTTCCCTACCAACATTAGTAAATTACAAGAACACAAAACAAAAGATGGTAGCAACCACTGGGGATTAGGCTCATGAAAGCATATGGGCTACGTAATTGGATTCTAAGTTTACCAAAGGCAGTGAACTGTGCTACCACAATATTTTGTTTCAAAACCATCTTATACACACCGTACTTTGAGGGGAAGATTAGGATTTTCACACACTGATTTAAACATGAAGTTATTAGTTAGCTTAGTACTGATGGCAAATTCGTTTATATTATTCTCTATTCAAAGTATCTATCAAATTGCACAATACAACTGAGTGATAGGGTAAATAGTAGTGGCCACGATAATGAGAACTTTTAACTTTATATAAAGACACCAATACTGAGAAGTTTATAGTAATACTATAAACTAGCCAGCAATAACCTTCAAATGAAGGGTAGAATAAATGCTGGAATGCAGCTGCTTTGTCATACCAAGGTATATTCTTTAAAAAAGGGTAAAGGCAAGGCAGAGAAGAAAACGTTCAATGTGATATGTACAAAACAAGAAAAAATATAGAACTCAGAATTCTATATACTTCAAGATGTCACAAACCTAAACTGTCAAAGAATTTACTAAATGAAATCAGGGGAGAGGTGACCTTGGAGAAAGTCAGGAGATATTAATCATGTGGAACAGAATAGAAAACTTAATTCAGCATACCAAAAAGCTCCATGCATACTCTTTTTTTAAAGTATATTAAAAATTGTCAGCAAAGCACAATTTTCTTTCTTTTGGACTATTTTTGTTTTGGTATTTCAAACCAGACAAGTAAGTTAAATATTTTTCCCAACAGCTTTTCTAGTCCTGATACAACCACCAACCAGCAGTATGAATCAAGTCAATGCCACTTAACTGGGTAGTATTTTTAAATGACCATGTCAATTAGAAAAGCTAACACACACAACCTTACTTTTTTATCTTTTTAAACAAGTCTTCTGTATATTGTCCATAAGAATCACATCCATTACATATACTATTAAAAAGAAAACAGTTGACAATATAATTTTCTACAGGCCATTTTTTTTTCATACAAATTCAGACCCTTGGTCTATTTCATGGTTAACTGGTAATGGCTATGTAAATCTAGAATAGTGTAGAGTGCAAATGCAACAAACTGAATTCCTCTGACCACAAGTGATTTCAGGCAGCAGATCAGCATCTGAATGTCATATTTATCTCTTCTCTTACATATCCAAATGGCATGGACACAAATGAACAAAAAAAATATTTTAAATCAAGATGTATTGACACTAATGCTTTCAGAACAAATTTTGAGAGGATGCGACATGAGGTTAGTGGTCTCTATTCACTCTTCTGAACTCATCCCAAAAAACTATTGGCAGTAACCAACATCCTTGCTGGCGGTCTCAGAGGAAGAAACAAAGCTAGCAGCCTGGAAAATTGAATCACCCTCTTTTCCAAGAGGTGTTCCCTTTGAGTTCAGGGGTAAGAAACCTTGCAGATTGGGTAGCACTTCCACAGTTCATGCTGTGCCTATTCTTGACATAAAGGATTGCAGTTTCCCAGACTGTCATTGCAGTCTCCGTCACAAACACCCAGTTTAGGCCAAAAAAGGAATAAGAAAATAGAGTAGAGAGAAACTGGGAGGTAAAGGTTGCATTCTGTTATACTGCCGAGTACTGCATTTAGAATTTCTGCAATTTCAGTTCCCTACTCTGCAAGAATTGTCATTGATAATCTTGAAGAATATGGTACCATCCACTAGTAATGAGGTGGCAGAAAATAGTCCAAATCATTCATATATGATAACAGAGGTAAACTCCAGTTTCAAAGTATATCAATGTTAAATACACAAAATATGCTACTTTGTCACCCAAAAAGAAACCATCAGGAGGAATACCATACAGCACTACTAATATCTAGTAATACATCAAAGTTCATCAAAAGTATAGGACATTGTTAACATAAAACAATATTTACTAGTATTTAAGTGACAATTTACTAAATAAGGAAGATTCCAAAGGGAAAAAGCTACATGAAACCAAAATAACTTTGCACAGTATTTTGAACTTTGTGGGGAGCCGGAGGAAAAAGCAGGGGCAACATTGGACCCC
>NW_005842678.1:225267-229648 GCF_000455745.1 Alligator sinensis | reverse complement strand
GACCAAAATGCTGGCTTGCATCCATAGATGCTTCTCAAGCAAATCCCGGGACGTCATTCTCCCCCTGTACTCGGCCTTAGTGAGGCCGCAGCTGGAGTACTGTGTCCAGTTTTGGGCTCCACAATTCAAAAAGGATGTGGAGAAGCTTGAGAGAGTCCAGAGAAGAGCCACGTGCATGATCAGAGGTCAGGGAAGCAGACCCTACGATGACAGGCTGAGAGCCCTGGGGCTCTTTAGCCTGAAAAAGCGCAGGCTCAGGGGTGATCTGATGGCCACCTACAAGTTTATCAGGGGTGACCACCAGCATCTGGGGGAACGTTTGTTCACCAGAGCGCCCCAAGGGATGACGAGGTCGAATGGTCCCAGACTACTTCAAGATCGTTTCAGGCTGGACATAAGGAAGAACTTCTTTACTGTCCGAGCCCCCAAAGTCTGGAACAGCCTGCCACCGGAGGTGGTTCAAGCGCCTTCATTGAACACCTTCAAGATGAAACTGGATGCTTATCTTGCTGGGATCCTATGACCCCAGCTGACTTCCTGCCCTTTGGGCGGGGGGCTGGACTCGATGATCTTCCGAGGTCCCTTCCAGCCCTGATGTCTATGAAATGGCTATGAAATCTATGAACTTTGCTTTGAACTTTGCACAGTATTTTGAACTTTGCTTCAAAAGCAAACACTCTATGTACCAGCCAGTTTTAAATCCCACAAACCTAATATGAATTTAAAATAAGAGGAGATTTTTTTTGTTGAACCAGTCCCATCATATATCTGCAGCAGAACAGGGTCAAGAAACAAATATTGAGTTTATGCAAGCTTAAAAGGAGGTCCATCTAGAGGTTGGAAGTTCAGTTCATCAAAACATCTCATAAAGAGAGTGGGCAGCAGGATTTGTAAGAAGGGGAGAGAGAGATTATTTGTATGGGATGTATTCTGGATAGATCTGGCTTCTCAATGACAATATTTTAAGGGTATCTATTGGTCCACTCGTTGTCTTCTGATTTTATCATCAGTTCACCTTTACTGCTATGGCTGTTTTTGCTCTTGTTAATATGCTCTTTCTTCTTTTTTGTACAGTAACATAGAAGCTCCGTGTAAGTCAAAGCATCTAATTCTACTCTTATGAAAGTCCAACCAAAAACTCCCATTGATTTCAACAGTGAAGAACTGAAACCAAAGAAAGGAATGCAGAACAGAAGCCCTGCAAAAGGCCCAAAATTGTGCTGAATGACCATTTTTGTTTAGTTCTTTTATATATAAGTAAATAAGGAAGAAGTTAAGAAAAAAATTACATTTAAAGGCATGGTATCATTTTTCTAATACCTGGGTAGTTCAGAGGAAAGTTGTTCTTTCAGATCCTGATGCATACCCCCTATGTACTTATAGGCTGCCACCAAGTCACCCCTGAACATGAGCTTCTCCAGGCTGAAGAGTCCTGTAGCTCGCAGCCTGTCTTCATAAGGCCTGTTCTCATGCCCTCTGATCATGCGTGTGGCTCTGGAGAAGCTTGAAAGAGTCCAGACGAGAGCCACGTGCATAATCAGAGGGCAAGAGAACAGGCATTATGAAGACAGGCTGCGAGCTACAGGACTCTTCAGCCTGGAGAAGCGCAAGCTCAGGGGTTACTTGGTGACAGCCTATAAGTACGTAAGGGGCGTGCATCATGATCTGGGGGAATGCCTGTTCACCAGAGCACCCCAAGGGATGACAAGGTCCAATGGTCGCAAACTCCTGCAAGACCGTTTCAGGCTGGACATAAGGAAAAACTTCTTTACTGTCTGAGCCCCCAAGGCCTGGAACAGACTCCTCCCAGATGTGGTACAAACACCTACTCTGGACACTTTTAAGAAACATTTGGGCGTTTGTCTTGCTGGGGTCCTTTGACCCTACTTGACTTCCTGCCCCTTGGGTAGGGAGCTGGACCCGATGATCTTATGAGGTTCCTTCCAGCACTAATGTCTACGAAATCTATGAAAGTGTACATCCTGATGTGAAACTACCTGTCCAACAGTAGATTGTGATAGTACAAATTTATTCCTGACACCAGCTAGTAAAGTATTTATACTCTGAAACATGAGGATTAAAGAAAAGGAGCCAAAGAACTGAGAGACAAAAGAAGAGTGTATACATTAGTCAAGAGGAAATTTTGACTATTAGGAACCAGAACATTTATGGGCACTAAGCAACAAGGCAGTTTTTTCCCCGACAGCTATTTTCTCTGTGAACTAAACAGCAGACAGAGCATTGATTAAAAAAGAAAGACTGAACAGGTCTGTAACAGCACAGTAACTTGTGACTAGGTAAGAATGGATTTATGCAGACTTTAAACATGGGTGCGACTCTTCAGACAAGTCCTCCCCACTCCTTCCCTGCAAGGTTAGCAATTGGACTTCAAGAGGTTCTAAAAATGATAAAACAAAGGGCTCCATTAAACAGTGTCCTATGAGTCCTGTAGATGTTTCCCATGAAGATTATAAGGGAACAGAAGATCTTGTGACAATAACTCCAGCTGACTAATCCTGCACTCTGCCCTTCATACTAGATTTTGAAAAATGACTACTGACCCTATTTCCTTGGTGTAATACCATAAGTAAATAGCAAAAGTTTATATAATAATGGCGGAAATACTGAGAAGGTGTTTTATTATCTCACTGCTATGTGCAATGGTGAATAACTCATGCAATAAACGTGTCATAGAACTCGTTTTATCTGATGCATGGGTGATAATGTAAACCCTTTTATTTAACAGCAACAGTGCCAGGGGGCTGCGGGCCAGGAGTATGGGACACCAGTAGCGCTAGGGGGCTGCAGGCCAGGAGTGAGGGGCACCAGCAGTGCCAGGGAGCTGCGGGTCAGAGTGAGGGACACCAGCAATGCCAGGGGGGATTCTATTATTGTTTAACTGTGGCCATTTGTACACACCATAAAATTGGCCTTTAAAGCAGCTTAATGCCCCTTTGCACTGCTCTAATGGTTCAGCTGTTTGCACATGTTGACAGCATACTGCACTTTAATGGCGGGCTGTTTGCACGTGTCGGGGGCATAATGCGCATTAAATGACTTTGGGATGCAGCAAAATAAAACATCTCCAAGGTGGTTTAGTGTGCTGTGGAGGGAAGCACCAGGCTCTGTGCATCTCAGGGGCTATGCAGAGGCAGCCTGTGCAGGCAAGCTCCACTGAAGGAGAGAAAAAAAGAAAGCGGCAAGCCTGAGCTGCGCAGGGACCTGGTGCTTCCCTCCGCAGCTGTGGTGCCCTCCAGGACTGCTCGGGAGAGGTGCTTGTGGGCGGATGCTGCTGGGGGGGTAGCGCTGCTGCGGAGGAGGAAAGCACCAGCTCCCCATCCCACCCCACCCCCGCACAGCTCAGGGAACACTTGGCCCACCAACAGCTCGCCATCCCCTCTCCCTGCCAGAGAGGCAGGTAAGGGTTGGGCCCAACCGTTGTGCACACGCCATGGCAGTTTACCTTGCCCTAAATCGAACTGGTGTTTTGAAAGACCTACCACTTCAATTTAGGGAGAATTAAACTGAAGTAAACCCCCGTGATGTGTACAAATGCCCTGTGCAATTTAAATTGTGATTAATCGCAAATATTTTTTTTAATCTCATTTTTAATTGCAATTAATTTCTTTAATCATTTGACAGCCATAGTTGTAACCAAAGGCATTTGAAGTATTTATTGCCTCTGTCCTAATTTGTACTCTCTCTCAGACCAGAAACACAGCCCCTATTTCTAAGAGCTTCTAGTCTGATATAGGAGACAACAGAGGTCACTACAAGTAGATGAGTGTGATTTAGTCCTAAAATACTTCAGATGGTTAGAAGTATTAGAAATGTTCACATATCTACATTGGAACTGGAATTATCAAGAAGTACACTAGGTGAGTTGGGCAACTGATTACAGGATACAGAGATTTCACTGGTTTGAATCCAAGTTGATAGTGACCAAAAGTCCGATGGCCATTTGGTGAATGTGAAGTGAAGGAGTTGCTAGTGTCCAGTTCCTAGATTAGGCAGCATTTTCATGGAACATCAGCATAATATGCATTAAATACTAGGGCTGCAAGAAGCTTCGGGTGGTGATTCGATTCAGAGGAGATGTAGCCCAATTCAGTGGCTGAATCTCTGAATCCTAATCAAATCAGGGGACCAGGTAAAAGGTCCGAATAGATTCAAAGCTCTCCAAATCGATTCAGAAAAGATTCGGAGAGCTTCAGCGATTCAGGCAGTCCCTGCTGCCTGTAGCAGGGAGCTGGACCCAGACTCCATGCTGGTAGGTAGTGGGTAGGGGAGAGAAGGCTGGAGGAGGGGGGAGGGGACCATGGGGGGACCACTGCCTGGCCCCATCCTGTGACTGCTCCCCCAGCCTTCCTGAGCACCCCCC
>NW_005842678.1:220533-225252 GCF_000455745.1 Alligator sinensis | reverse complement strand
TGGGGGGCTGTGCCCACTGTCCCAGCCCCTAACATGGCTGCCCTGCCAACCCCAGCTCCCCGCCCTTAAAAAAAAACAAAAAACAAAAAAAACCCCAAACTCACTAGTTCTTGCTGTGGCCTCGGGGCTTCTGGGAGCTCATGGAAGAGCCCCCCTTGCAGCGCAGGACAGTGGGAGGCAGCAGGGATCGGCCCCCACTGGGCAGCAGCCAGTGAATTCAGGGGTTTTTGTTTGTTTTTTT
The DNA here is from genome assembly GCF_000455745.1 of Alligator sinensis. Taxonomy (NCBI): domain Eukaryota; kingdom Metazoa; phylum Chordata; order Crocodylia; family Alligatoridae; genus Alligator; species Alligator sinensis. The sequence goes on along the minus strand of NW_005842678.1, from coordinate 225,011 downwards.
TAAAGGGCTGGGAGCTGGAAGAGGGCAGGGGCCAGGGGGCTCGTGACCGAGCCCCCCCACATGGCATGGGGCAGTGGGGGCAGCGGGGATCGTCCCCCACCTGGCAGCAGCCGGTGAGTTGGGGCTTTTTTTTTTCCAAAGAGTCGGGAGCTGGGGCCAGGCGGAGCAGCCACTGAGAGTGGGTGGGGAATGGGGCATGTGTGATTCCAAGATTCAGCTGATTTGGCATCATCCAAATCTCTGAATCAGATTTGACCGAGTCGATTTGGGACAATGATTTGAATCACCGAATTGAATCACTGTTCCCAAAATCAGCCGGATCCAAAACCGAAGCGAATACTAGCCAATTAGCACAGGCCTATTAAATACCACAATGCTGGAAGTCTTTGCAGTTAAGCCAAGCATACCTCCTCTATTAGCCATCCTATCTGAGCTACAACCCAGCACAGGGGATGGAAGGGTCTTCGGGAAACCTGGTGAAGCACATTTATACAGGGTTTCATGGCCCAGTCTGTACTGTACAGAGACCAGAGATGGACCAAATGAGAATGCTTGGAAGACGTGATCTAAGTGCTCTCAGTGTTATCCCCATATACACTTTGTGCCATGTGATCTAGCCTGGCTAATATGACACAAAATATGAAAATAAAGTACAAGATAATAATAAATCCATACCATATAATAAATTCAAATCCAAGCTAAATGTTTATATCTAGATTTGCAGGTAAAATCAAATCCATCAAAATTATGTCAATAATAATAATACTTCCATTTGAAAGCACTCTTAAAATAGTACTGAGTTCAACTTCATATACTTCAACATTGTTTCATAAATATTTAAGCTGGAAAACAGCAAGTAAGTGTTCTGGAGGTCAGAAGGCAAAGTAAGGATTTATTCCAGGATAGGGTAAGAGTTTGTATCTAGACTATAGTGCAAGCAAGCTGAATATAAGTAGCAACTCACTGAAGTCCCTCTGTACCAGTGCAAATGGCAGTGGTATTAGTCATTTTTCACTGTTCTGGTTGAGTGCAGGTATGAGTGGATACCTGTGAACACGGTATCATTATTGTTGTTGTTAATAATAATGATAATAAATCCCTAGTTCCCATCCATCACTTTTCACTGTAAACCTTGGCCAGCGAAACTGTGATAGGGCACATGATCAAAAGTCCTGTGCATTTGTGTACAATTTTTGTGTTATATCTTGAAAGACAAAAAGATTATTTTTTCAATCTAAACATGTATGTAATTTCCACTAAAGCAAACTGATGTGTATGTCTGATGTCCACTAAAGCAAACTGATGTCTATTAAAATCTGCTCCCTGAGTCCACTTTGCAAACAACCACTTGCTTCCAAGAGGTAAACTGACAAAAAAGGTGATGGCTTTATAAGACATGGAAAAAAAGGAAATATGGGCTTGGGTCTGGACCTGCTTTCAAGTCAAAGCCAGATGCTCTGACAAACCATTTCTGCTCAGATGGCTAGGGGCTGTATTCAAAACAAGGTTCTTTACAACCCATCAGATTTGTTTGGCCTACGTACAGTTACACGTTTTGTAACTTTACAATAACTATATCCAACTCAAACTGTTATACAGTATGAGCCTTAGTGTAGTTACAGTTACCATTATCAATTAGTTCCTTTCCCACAGGGCAATAAGATACACCAGCAAGCACTTCAAAGATGGATAACTGCATCAAGAGTAGAATTGCTTGAACCAATAAGGCATAATTAATGAGATATAACTCAGGTATACAGACAAGCCTTCTTCTCACACTTCTTAGGTCATGACACGTTGCTAAAAATCAAAAAGGAACATCTGAACATGTGCTTGCACTCCACGCGAGAAAAAAAAATAAAAAATCTTAGTCTGTATTTATAACCTGACAACTTGTAAAAGATTCTTTAATGTCTTTACAAAAGTGAATTACACAGATTAAGGGCTCATATTTGGTTCTTTGATGAAAAGATATATGGGACATGGCCATTTGCCCCATTCACTAAAACTGTATCCCCTCAAGGTCCCTATTCAGGGACTCTTCCCCCTAGTAAGAGGAATTCTGTTTTCTCGAGCCATACTAATAAGTGCTAATTTGCTGAACAAGGACAAGGCAAAACTGTTACGTGACTAAGTGAAGGGATTAGAAACCAATAGCTCTCTGTATTCAACTTTCTCACACTTCTTACAACTACGTTCAGACCTCAGTTTCCCTACCTGTAAAATCAAACGTATTTCAGCAATGTGTTGCAGTTTAAAGAAATTCATGTTTGGAACTCATCTTCTGATCTTTAACTGCAGAGTATTAATCATATAATTTGGAGTCATGTTTTTGATGTAAGTATCTTATATATTGCTACAGTTCTTCAACACCCACTGGCAGTGACTGCAATCAATTCTGAAAACTCCTTTTCATCTCATATAGTCCTTGATGTAACAAATAAGGATACTGTTTTCAGAGAACCACTGAGGAAATATACTATTGCTATTAAAAGTAAATATAATAAAACAACTCTAGTCTTCTTAAAATTCACTTCACTTTTTGAAGTGATTTTAACCTACGAATCTTTCTTCAAAATGAGGAAATCAGGTTATAGAGAGCACACTGTTCAAAAGCAGAGCAACACTACTTAAACAAATGAATAAAAGATTTAGTATCGTGTACAGTACTGTGGTATGACTGTACACAGGATGACCGTGTATAAAGAGTTAAATAGAGGAGATAGGAAGATCATAAGCAAGCAGAAACTGTTCAAATAGGTGATTTAGCTTTACTAAAGTATTGACATTTCAACACTTGTTAAAAGCTTATTTTTAAATGTTGCAATGTTCCAATATATTTACCTTGCTGGTGTTTGGAGAAATACTATAAAATGCCTTTTCTTTCGATACATGAGGAAAGACAGCATCAGAAGAATGAGATCTCTTTTCTTCAGACTGTGGGTCACTTTTTGTTTCAGAGGGAAACCAGTACAGCTTTTCATAGTTTTTCCTTTCTGGGATATCTTCAGTAATTCTGCAAGAAAATTCACTTAACCCAGTCTCTTCATGTTCTCTGCCTGAATGGAAGATAGCAGAATTCAAGCTAGCTGCTTTTTCAAAGGAAAGACTATGAACATTTTCCTGGAATGTTAACTCTCTTGTGTTGCCATTATACAAATATTTCCTTTTCTGTTCACAGACCTTTTCTGTACTCCTCTTGTCTTGTTCATTTAACCATGTCTCTATTTCATCAGACTTAGCGTCGCTTTGATTATCGCCATGAAAACCGTCCTCATGGAAAGAATTGCTGCTTTCTTCATTCGGCAAAGCTTCTGCTTGTACAAGATCAACAGAAATTTCTGTACTTACAGGCAGAATATTACTGTCTGCTGGCATCCTCTGTGGAAAGGAATCACCCAGTGCCATCCCCTTTGAAAGAATCTCCCGGTCTTCTGAACTCTGCCTTTCATGATGGCTTTTTTCTTCTTTTTCTTTATTCTGTTCTGAATCTGTTCTCTCCTCAGTTGATTTCTTTCTTGTTTTCCTTCTGAAATATCTTCTTCCAGGGGAATGTTTCGGAGGATTTAAGGGAGCTTTGGCAGGATCTAAACATTGTTCTTCCTTTTCAGCTCTTACACATCCACAGACATTCCCCATTTGGCTCACAGTAAATCATTTACACAGACTCATTCATTTCAGTATATTTACATACACATAAATCCTTCTCAGAAAGTTGAGAACTCCAGTTTGCACCCTAATTTCTTCCAGACTTCATTTCCATCCTCCTCACGACGTAGCCATTTTGCTTATGAGAAATGCTCACGCAATAAATGTCATGGCATTGTGCCCAGGCAAGGCCTGTGTCTGATTAGACAGTATGGCTTATTTCTGGCCACCAATCCTCTTAAACAAACATCACTGCTTCAGCATTAAGCTGTAATGCTGATGGCCTTTCACAGAAATGACAGAGCACTTATGGGCAATAGAAAAGTCTCACATATATTATAACTTCCTGTTTCGTTTGGTAATTCTAGTTTGTAGACTTGAAAACTATGCAGCAACCTTTGAAACTATTAACCGGCATTCCAAGTCCAAAGCAAACAGCACAGTAAATACCATGAGAGATTTAGTCAGCAGACTCTTTCTCACAATATCTTGAATATTTTTCTACCACATCCATAAGTATATGAAAAGGTGCATTAAGATTCATTATCAAAGGGTGCTCTGGGGAGCAGATTTTTATTTGTGGGGCTTTTCCATAATGGTTGACAGAAAATTATTGCTGGTTGCTCAGTATTTTGCTATCGTAATACAAGCATGAGACCTTACTCAGGTCAGCAGCACTGTGTAAGGACAGGATCTTAGTAGGAGTAGTAAAACTGCAGATAACTAAAGGCAAAGAGAGAGACAGTCTGCCTAAAAACGATCTATTAAACAATTGCAAAATAGAGCTCAACTTGAACAAACCGTAATCTTATAATCTCTCTTGGTTTTAG
>NW_005842678.1:153238-220523 GCF_000455745.1 Alligator sinensis | reverse complement strand
TCTTTCCCTTCCCCCCTGCTCAGCAATCACATATTAGTTCTGAACAGTTGAATACAAAAGCCACAAAGTTTTATGTTATTCAACAAATCTAAGCAGAGATTTACATTATTGTAAAGGACAAAGACTTGTTAAAGTCCATGTTCTTATGTTTTAAGAGTATCAGTTTTCATTACTTGACCAAAATTATCCCATATCATCAAAAACAGGTGTTTCATCTCAATTCCTGTAACCCCTACAAACTCCAATTACCTGAAGGAGCAACTAACCAGCTAAACTCCTGAAACTGAAAACAAGAAATCGGAATGTTTATGCAACCCCAGGAGTACTTCGAACCTGTTAATGATAGTCCAGCAACATAAGCCAACCTTGGGGCCTCCCACATCTCAAGCAAGAATCCCACCAACAGTGACAACTAGCTAAAGGCCTCCCCTGTGCTGTTCCCATCTCCCCTAATACTGTAATTCCAGGCTTCACTTTGAAAATCAAGCCTCACAGAGGTAGTTCAAATTGTTCATATGAAAATTTAATTACCTTGTTTAAATATTTCACCCTGTAAGAAAGCACGGCAATCAGTTTGCAGAGTAAGACACTGAAATGGAAACGTATCATCAGGGTAAGGCTTGCTTGTATCTCAGAGTTGTGCCTCCACACTTAAAAAGCAAGGTAAGCTGTTTATTGAGTGACTCGCATTTATTTCAACAAAAATTGCACTGCTAAAAACTAAGCAACTTTACCTGCAATGGCCTTTAGGCTAGGGATAGACATTCAAAAAGCCTAAACCTGAATTGATTCAATCTTTGCAGATTAGTTTAACCTGCAGAGATTGAACTGATTTGCACGTGGATAGACATTAACTTTTGATTCAGGAAATGCAGGCACATGCCTGCAGTGGCTCAGGCTACAAACGGTGGGGTGGGAGAAGAGGGGTGCTAGAGTGAACCCTCCCTTCTCATCAATAGTACTGAGCTGAGGGGGGGCATGGCCAGGCCCCAGCAGCACTTTATGATTAGGGAGGGGTTTAAAGCTACCCTGGCCTGCACAGTCCCCAGCCAGGCTGTGCCTGGAGAGGGAAGGGGAGGGGGAAGCAGCCTTCGCCAGGCTTTTCCTAACTCACAGCTCAAGGGGCGGGAGTATTGCCAGCACCCAGCCCCTGGGGTTAGCACTCTGAAGCAAAGGGGGAGGGGGAGGGAGGACTGCTTGATGATACTGAGTACTGAATTTGTACTGTTGATGATACTGAACTTTGGAAAAAGCTGTTTTTGGGCTGATAAAATTTGTTCATGATCAACAGATGCATGCACTCCACACAAGCAGTAAGGAAGAATGGAGGAACATTACCAGCTGACCTGCTAATGAATTCCGAAAAGCCCCAAGTGGACACCATTCTGTCTGCCTTTGTCTCAGTGATATTGGAGACACACACATATGGACACCTCTCAGCATTTGCTAGCACGGGGGTGGTGTGACCATGACCAGATGCCTGCTGGAGTCTGTGCTCTTGAAGAGAGGAGAAAGGGGGGATCCCTGCTTGAGGAGTAAGTGGCATGGGGGGGCTGGGGCAAGGGGAATCCAAGCAGATGCTGCTGTGCCTACAGTCTCCACCTCTTTCTCAGACAGCTGGAGCTCTGGCTAGGGAGGAGAGAGCAGGGGTAGCCATGCTCCCTGGAGCAGACAACCCAGCACAGGGATGAAAAGCATGCTGAGGGGACTCTGATCTAACTTAAACCAGAAAGTTCCATAAACTGGTTTGACCCAAATCAGTTAAGTCTGATACTACATTCAACCAGGTTTATCTTCAACCAGTTTCGACCATTTTGAAACTGATTTATGTGCACTGAACTTATGTTCTATTACAAGTTTACACCAGTTTCTGACCACTTAAACCAGTTTATGTGTAACTTTTGTCCCCAGCCTTACTGACCAGTTCCAAAACTCAGTACTTTATACCTTTTTGCTGAGGGCACCCATATAAAACCAAAATTATACTAATTTTCAAAGAATTTCATAGGGATATAGCTGCTCCATTTCTGGCACCTCTAATGGATGGTACCAAACTGATGGTAGTGCTTAGCAAATTTTACTTTATAATCTTAGTGGGATAGAATGTTGTCACGGGAAAATGCTCACCAGCTGCTAGATAAAAAGACATTTAACAAAAATAAATACAGATGTAATGCCAAGGCATTTATGTTTAAATTGGGAGATATTTATACTATGGCAACATCCTGTTCCCTGGCTTTATTTGTATTTGTATTATACAGCAAGTTATGGTAATGTATAAGCTGTCGTTTTGCCTGGTGCATATTGATAGGGCAGTGACTTGCTCTATTAACTGGTATTAAAAAAGTGTATTCTAGCAGCTTAAAAATAACAAATGTAGAACCAGCTGCTGCAAGCCCTCTACCAGCAGATAACTAGTTGACTTCAGCAAGACTTCCTTTTGCAGCTTGCAGTTAGTCCCTGAATTTGCCCTTCATTCACTAGGAAACTAGATTTTATAAAGTCTAGATTTTATAGCCTGCACTGTAGCACCTGGTGCCCCAGCCAGTCCCTCTAAAGCAGGCTGACCCGGGATGGAGTAGCCCTAGGCTGACAAATTAACCCTCTGTGTCCCCTGCCAGCTGGGTCAGCTCCACCTCAGCTCATATGCTGCAGTCCTGGGCACACATATAAATGCTGTACCTGGAAGCATGAACTGTGCCAGAGTTTATTGTTATGTGCTAATCGCACATGTTAAGCAAAGCAGTTGAATGACACTGAATTCTGGACATAATTATTCGTTTTTCCACCTCAATTAATCTACATTTATGTAAATACTATTACTCCAAACAAAACAAAACCCCAACCACTATTTAAAGCAGCCCAGAAACATGCCATTGCAGTAATGTCTAAAGATGATATGTTCTTACAGCAAAAAATGTTTTATTTAAATGGGAATGATGGTATTCCAGAAATTATATAGTAGAATTAAAGAGAATAATAAACATGAAAATGAGTGATCAACTACATGTCCCCAGATTTATGAAAAGGGTGTTAACTAAATATAATATAATAGAGATGACACCATTACCCCCCTTCCAATGAATGATTTATGAGAAATTATAAATATTCCAGAAGTATTTCAAATTAAAATTTTGTTAAATATTTAAAGCAAATTGTCAGCATGCTTTCTTAGATAGGATTATATTAAACTATGCAATACTATATATTTAATGTCTATTTAAAAACCATGATGATCCTATCTTCTTGAAAACCGGAAACTTCCTCCTGCATTTGTTGTTCACCCAAAACTCCTGCCAGATTCACTGAGGTAACTGACTATCTAAGGAATGCAATATCAACATGTTGCAGGATGTGGTCAGGGGTATAGTGGTGTGGGGGGTGAGTAGAGGACCACTGGGGTGGGGGCAGAATGATGGAAAACCATTACTGCAATCAAGCAAGGTTACCAGCCCAATTATTGTTTAAATGATAGTCTGCAAACTTTTTTATGAGCAACAAAGCTTCTTTACTATGGTTGGTGTTAAACCCCTAATTTAAACCTGGCCCTAGTCCACAGATGAGCATAAGGGTTACATTTAAATTATATAAAAATATATATCAATAAAAACATGTTGCTAAAAAGTTTGGTTGTCCATAAAAAGGTTGCGGATTGGCAGTATAAAACCTGTCCTGGGTTGGCAACTCTAGCTTAACTCCTTTTTCACCCTGTCCTATAAAGGGGACTCCCCTTAATTTCAGGGTTTGGTCCATTAAACCACACCCGTTTTTTCCATGAGGAATGTATAAACAGAAGGTGATTTCCTCTTTTATTCCCAAAATTTAGCTCAAAATTTTTTATAAAATGATATAAAAAGCTCAGTGAGTAATTCTCAATGCTCTGAGGTATTTAGCCTACTGCTAAATCTGTGAGTACATCCTGGATGAATGTAGCTGCTATGTTAGGAATACAAAACTCTAAAACTCTTGGCTCAGAGGTGATACCTTTTATTAGACTAACTACAAAATAGCCAAAAAATTCTCTTTTTTTGCTATTTACTAGTTGGTCTAAGGTATCACCCCTGAACCAAGAGTTTTATAGTTTTGTATTCCTTCTTGTCTTAGACCAACACGGCTATAAAACAGATCCCTGCTGCTTTGTTAATGAATTTCCTAGCTACTGTTAATATTCAAATGTTTTCAAATGTTAATCGGCAAACATTGCAATGCAAACAAAATTGAAGAAATTATTATTTATATTTTGCTGAATATATCATAGTACCTTCCATGAGACAGACAAGAAATATTTGAATCAATGCTTTTTTTTTTTTTTTTTTAATAACTGACCTAATAATGCGTACCAGGTATTTCTGAGACACAGAGACAAGGCCATTACCTCCCTATTTACAATACTTTTCATTTTTATGTTTGGCAGAATTTTATTTTTATTTTTCTATAATTTTGACAGATAATGTCAAGGTTTATTTTTAATGTTGTTTTTTTATTGATTTAAATTTTCAGGATTGCGTTAAATAGGGACTGTTTAACTGCCCACCATGACAAACGCAACTACTGTTGGGCTGCTGCCAGATGCATGGCAGAGTTGCCATCAGTCTCGGCTCTGCTCACCTGTTGCTCCCTCAACGGCTTTGTCACTTCTTCTTCCTTCATTCCCAGTCCTCTGAGGTTTCCAGGAGTTGCAGTCCAAACTACAGCAGCACAGTTTTGTTGGACTGCTCCTCCTGTCTTCACACACTCCCATCAGCCCTCATTTTTCTTATGTGCCCTTTCTATAAATTTTGATTATTAACTATGGAAATATTTCTTCATTGGTCTGTGAGTATGAGGTGAAATTGACACTTATCAATGTTTACAGATAAAAATTGCATCCTGACAAACATAGTTATTATTCTTTGTTTCATATGAACTGAAAAAGTAAGAGCACATACTTATGTTGTATTCTATAGTCCAAGAACAGTCAAGGACATAGAGAATTGACCACTGCCAATAATATCAGCTGTCTGAGCTACAAATTCATGCCACTGTGCCTTAACCCAGGATACATGAAAGCCTAAGCAAGTTAAAGACAAAATGTCAAAGACCTGAATAATGGATGCAGGGTAGTTAACCATAACTTTAGTGATGCAAGCCTCCACAAGTAAAAGGAAAGAAAAATATTACTTAAGTAACTTATAAACCTGGGGAATAAACCCAAAACTCTTACGGATTCCAGAGGGAGGACCAGGAGGACAAGCTGACCACTAAAAATCTAAATAACCATATGTGGCAGCATACTGTTAAATTAAAAAGTCAGGGATGAATCTGCCCCACTGACACGTAAGAAATACTTGTTCAGTGTCTGATAGGAAGCCTGCATGTAAGCTAGAGGTTAACATAGATAGCGATTACTTAACTCATTGAAATTCACATGGTTACTGGTATTTAATCGTAGATCATCACATTCTTGTAACTATAAGCAAGCATATCGGTGTGTAATTGTTTATCTTGTATTATATTATTGCCTTTGAATTGATGTGTTCCAGTGTGTGGTGACATCATCAGGGGAAAAGCTATATATGTCATTAGCTTTCAACACATTGGGTTCACCCAATTTTGGTACACTCTAGTGCTGATTTATATTTTATCACTTCTTCCATGTAGTAAGCAGACTGTTTGCTAGCTAACTTGGGTCCCAAGTCTTCTGTTCTCCAATACCAGGAGCAAAACTGGGCTTTTACTGCATACAGGCAGTAAAAGCCCAGTAAAAATGTTTAAAATGTTTCCTTAAATTCTCATTTTGCTTCTATAGTATAGAAGTTACAATGGAAAGCTAGACCTGTTGGGGTTTACCACCATTAGGAAAACTGTTGGCACCAGAACAACAGCCACATTTTTACCACCAGGAAGAGCCAGGAAGAGCTATATTTTGTTGCAGAACACAGCATGGATCATGTACACATGGTTACTAAACTCAACTCAAAGACAGGCTGAAAATTAAAATTATTTTGTCCCCAAACAAGAACTCCAAAAAGGAATCCAGGAAGATTGTCTTCCTGCATACACAAGGTCATCCCCAGAGCTGCTTTAACGTATTTATGCAATTCCTGCTTCAAATCCTAAAAGAGCTGTTAGGCTGTATATCTAAATGTGTATACTGATTTCATGAATTTCAACAACAGAGGGATTGCTAAAGAAGGGAGATCACAAGGTAAAGTAGAGTGGCATGCTCTTTGTATGCTATTAGTTGTATGAGGCTACAACTAGCAATCAGATGAAGGGACTAGTCAGGCAACATACCATTCTTAGAAGCAAAATCTAAATATGATCAAGAAATGTGGTAAGTTCAAGCACTAATGCCTCCGTAGTGATTCTGAGAACCCTCAACAATTCCAGAAAATGCAATCAAGTGTTTTGGTTTAGATTTAACAGTTGACAAGCTGCTGGAGGAATGACACTGGAGAAATAATGAGGAGTCCTTCTGGAGAATAAAAAAAGGACAAAAATGCCCCTCTCAAAGCTGAATAGCAGTCCTGTCACAAAACTTTAATTTTGGGAAACAAAATAGAGGAAATATAGCTTGCCTCACTGCCTCTGCAGTCAGAGTTGAGATTGTTGACTACATAAATCCGTCTTTAAACCTCTGAAGAGAACAGTCCTTGACCTTCTTCTGCTGGCTATTTTAAATCAGGGTCAAATTAAATGTGAATTCTTGGGATCTGGGCCTAATGCTTGGACAGGGTGCAGCAGCTTGCCTCAAAGACAACTGCCTTTTGCCAGCCAATTGCTGGCCAAACAGGGACGAGAGGATGGGAGTACAAAGAAAACTCTGTCCTCAGAATCTCAATCCCATATGATCCAAGTGATGAGAATAGAAAAGCAAAGATGACTGCTGTCAGAGCGAAGGACACAGAAGAAACCAAGATGTCAGAATGTCCCATTCTAAATAGTAAATAACCTGACAAAGGTTGTGGGATAGGGCCAAGCTAACTGGACAGTGTACCTGTATTTGTCTACAAGCTAATATAGCCTTCACTCTCACAAATATCAGTGTAATCAAGAATATCTCACAATTATTAGTGTATGACATGAGGTGTTATTTCAATTTTAAAGGTGAAGAGAATTATACAGTTAATCACTGAGCTAGAAAGTTGAACACAAGAGTAGCTAGGAAATAAACCTATATTGCTCTCCCTCACAGGAAAGTTCATTGTGAGAACTCTCCTGAACCATCGTTTTCCATTTGCTGAAAAGCTTCTCCCAGAACCTCATTATGGGTTTAGGACATCCAGAGGCATAACTGACATGATCTTCACGGCTCACCAGCTGCAGGAAAAATGCATAAACCTCTCTGTGTGGCCTTTGACCTCATGAAAGCCTTTGACTCTGTCAACCAAGAAGCATTGTAAAGGATCATGCAGAAGTTAAGATGCCCACCAAAATTCATCAGCATTCTTTGCCTGCTTCATGACAACATGCTAGCAGCGGTTCTCAATAACGGTTCTCTCACAGATCCCTTCGAGGTTAAGACAGGAGTTAAGCAAGGTTGTGTCATCACTCCAACACTCTTCTTAGTATTCCTTACTGAAATGTTACATCTAACCACCAGCAAGCTTTTAGTCAGAGTGGAGCTAAACTACCAAATGGATGGTAAAACTCTTTAATTTCAGCTGACTCCAAGCCAAAACCAAGACCATCTCAGCCATCAAGCTCCATTACACTGACGATACTATATTGTGTGCTCACTCAGAAGCAGACCTTCAAGCGATCATCGACTTCTTTACTGAGGCATGCAAGAATATGGGACTGACGTTTAACATTCAGAAGACTAAGGTCCTCCATCAACAAGCTTTTAATGAGCCCTGGTCATTCAGATTCACAGTAAGACTCTGGAGAGCAGTGAATATTTCCCATACCTTGGAAGCCATCTCTTGCAGAAGGCTGACATCGACAAAAAAATCCAATATCACCTCAAAGGTACAAATGCAGCTTTCAGATGCCTGAGGAAATGCAGGAAGAGTTTGCTGCAAGGATCTCAATACTTTGAAAAACATGATGACAACAGGAGACGGAAAAAATGGGAATGGAGCAAATGGCGTACCACAGACCAAAACAAGAACCCAGAGCCACCCACCCCACGTGGAAACATGTGCTTGAGCTGCAACAGAGTCTGTCAAACGCAGATAGGCCTCATCAGCCATCTTCAGGCACACAGGTAAGACAATCAGGGAAGATAATTATCCTCAACTGCAAGGGACTGCGGATGATGATATTTCAAATGAGCACTTTTTCCGCTGGCAGTATACTGGAGGAAGAACAGACTGGCCAATATATTAGCATAGAGCAGCATAGGAGAACCAGACAAGACTGCCTATGGCAAAAATGCTTGCTAGCTAGTCAGAAAAAAGAGGTCTGAGACACAGAATACAGAGAAAGCATTAGCACATACAGGAGGACTGGACTGGTATTTGGGCTGCATGGAAGGGATGAAGATTAAAAACTACACAATAGGTGAACTGTGAAGACTATTCTGATAGTGGAAAGCAGAAAAAAGTAGGAAAAGTTTTTCATGAGTGATACTGGGTTACAGAAAGAAATGAGGAGGATGAAGATAACAAAAGCCTGTTGAATAGTGACTTGGACATTTCCAAGCATCTGAAGTTCAGCAGATCTGGGGTTTCTTAATCTGGAAATTATTTTCTTTGTTCCTTAAACCTGTTGTAATTAACCTGGATGCTGGTTAGAAAAGGGCATTTTTCGATGCACAAGGTTGAAAAGAAGTGATTTGAAACATTTTTAGAGATGAGTCATTCCTAAGTTTGTAAATGATTTTACAGAACCAAATTCTGCTTTTATTTACACCTATGCCATTTTGCTCACTACAGTCCATAGACATGTAGGAAAAAGCAGGCAAGTTTCCTGTAACACTACAGTAATTTTGTACATTGCATATATGCTATATAATTTAGAAAAACAGTATGTTTAAAGATCCTCTATAACTGATATCACACTAAACAATATTCAATATTGCATTATCCAAAATATAAAAATTAACCACATATTTTAAACAAATAAATAGGAAATGTATAAACATATGCCTAGGATATATGCCTATATCTTAGATTGTCCAGGTATATTCCATACCCAAAAAGACATTTAGATTTCATGAAATCTTTATACTCCTATGTCTACCATCTATATAGATTCAAAGCACTGTTTGGAAGTTATGTCTGCAAACTCCTGGTCTGTGCAGGCTGCAACAGTCTGTACTGTTTTTAAGAGAATTTACACTGGAACTGTGCAGATACTGGATTAGGAAGCCATAACAATCTCCTCTTCCCCTCCACCAGGCATCATTCAGGAGAGAAAAAAATCCCAGATATGTATTGCATATTGTAGTCTTGTACATGGCACCTTACCTAAAGTACTATTTTCCAAACCATTTCATCCAAGCCTTTAGAAGTCTTTTTTTTTTTTAATATTCTCCAGACAAGCACCCTGGCTTGATAAAAAAAATACTCACGAACAACAGTCAAAAAATCCCTAGCATCTTGCAATCCTCCCAGCATTCAATTTAATTAAAACAAATATAAGTAATAAAACATAGGGCAGTATATTTACACAACAAAAGACATGGAAAAACTAAGGTTATTCTACACAGTGTTATTCCTTAGTGGCTGTTTCTGATAACTCTGTATGTACGCACTCTTATTCCAGACTAAGAATGGTTTTTCCACTTCAGTTTAACCCACTGTGCAAGTGAAATAACAATAATCCTTGAAGTTCACATCCTACCTTACTTCAAAACAAGGCTGTCTTCACTATGCACTGCTCTGAATGAGCTAGCTCACCAGAAGTAGTACAGCCATATAACCTAGGTGCTACACCCAAGCTAATTACTTATGCTGACTACCAGCTAGCTAGAGCTAGCATGGGTACCACTATGTAGCACCACACTAAGATGTCCTACCTTTCAAGTATACACAAGGTTTAAGAATATGTAAGGTTCTAGAATATGCTCATTCACACCTGGATCAATTTTCATTATTGAACGTAAATATCTTCTCAACTGCATCAAACCACCATGGATTTCCCATGTGCAGAGAACCCATGTGCAGGCAACAGACAAGATGATCAGGCCAAGATGTTTAAAGGAATCTAAGTTAATGTACAGAAATAAACTTGTGCCATCTTACAAACCACCTCTCAGTTTGGTGTATCAATAGTCATCTGGACATACGTATCCACTCATCACATGATTTCACAAAAACCCTTTTGGATGTGAACCAAGCACCTCCTATACCACAATACTGAAGAATCTTGAAGGAAAGCTTGGGCAGAAAACACTTTTCCAAATAAACATCTTGCCTCTGACCCAAAAGTGCAACGACTGGGCTTCAACCTTCCACGGAGCATGTGGACAGCCCTTAATAGGATACTCACTGGACATGGCCGGTATAGCCACCTGATGTACAAGTGGTACCTAAAAACCTCACCTGGATGCAACTGTGGAAACCCTGACCAAACCATGGAGCACATAATAACATCCTGCCCCAGATACAAGTTTGAGGGTGACATCCTGGAGTTACACTCGCTTTCCAGTAGGGCACTGGTCTGGTTGGGGAATTTAGAATTAAAACTGTTACAATACGTCTTGCTCCTAAAGCCATATGAAAGAAGAATAAATTTGGTCCTAAAATCGCAATTGAAAGTGCAAGGAAACAGAACACCAACAAATTGAATATCTAGTTTTCAGTTGTTTCATATTTCATAAAGTTTTTTAGTAATTATTTCTTTTTGAAACCATGGTTACGTTCCATTTTTTCAGCAAACTATGTTAACACATGACAGCATAATTAGTGTATTGGTGAGATTTGTACAACAGAAGTTATACTTCATAAACTAGCTTATGTAAAGGGACAGTAGAAACTTTATCAAATTAGTTCAGATATGTCCAAAACTCACTTTTCCTCATTACTCTTTACAGATAGGGACAGTAAATGGCATATTTTGCTTTCACCATCATTTTACAAGCACTCAGATTTGCATTAAACACCCCATAATACAAGTGACAACAAAAACCAGCAACCTGAGCTAGCAAGGCCTAAACACAAGTAGCCCATTTCATGCCAAATGGGGCTGCTTGCTTGTATGAATGAATTTAGTTGGGCACTTTAGAGGATCGGGATCTGAGAGGAAAAGAATACACAAAGGGTGAGAGAAAACATCAAGCAGCTGAACTTATGACAAATACATGCCTTGTCCATTTCTGGCAACTCAGTTTGTTAATTACATCTTACTGCTCAATGATCTGTTTCTTAAAATATAGGTAAATATTTCATAACTGTCTCTTTTATTTTTCATACTTATTTATGTATGAAATACATACATATATTTATTTAAACCTGTATATTTAAACAGGGCTTTCTCCCTCCCCCTATATATTATACACATGCATATTTATGTATTTATGCTTTTGTTTGTTTATTTATGCCCCTTCCTACTTCTGTTTAGGATTTGTAGTTAGAAAAGAAAATTTGAGTTCCAAAGGCTTTTTTTAACAAGTAATTTATTTTTCAAGCAATAAATCCTAAGCAGTAGCAATTAATCATAAGGAAACTACATATTGCAATTTGATTATGTAATTTTCTGACAGTTTAAAATGCGTATCCTAGAAAGAATCTATTGCTAACAATACTTCTAGTCACAAAAGGTAAAAATAGGTAAAAATTAATAGTAATCTGAACTGCATCATCTACATCCAGGGCCATTTATCAAACTCCTATTTTGGGAAGCGATCTTATACCACATAATGTAAGCAGTGTACTGTATATAAACCAACCAACTGTGCAACAATTATAGTGCCACCTGATATGATCCAGTATTACCACAGTGCTCATTGTTTTCAAAATGAAATGTTTTAGAAATGTTTTTCATCTTTAGAAAATGCTAAAATAACACTTTTACATGTTCAAAATCAGAATTTGACTAAAAAATCCTTATAAAACCCATAGGACTAAACATGTTCTTGGCTTAATATTCAATAAAAACACACATCTGTAAAACAGAACAAGATCCTGTCATTAAAATTCTAATGAAATGTATTAAGCTTTGCTTTTAATACTGATCAAAAATAGACTCTCTTCACAAACAGGAAATGAAAAGTCAAGCCAAACTAACTAATTGTGATTAATGTGATTTATCTGACCAGAACTTTCAAATACATATAAGAGATGTTCATGTGTTACACAGCTTCTATGGACTCCTATGGTAATTGACCCAATCATACATGATAACAACCTACCAAAGAAAACAGATGCGGCTAAAAAGCATATTGCCAAGAAAAACTAGACTTACCTGAAAGTGCAAAATTATGGTCCATATTAACCCCAAAGTCAACTTGGGATTTCCATCTGTTATGTCATCATTTCGAATATTTACCAGTTTTACCTGCCATTGTGGAAAGGAAAATATACACAGAATTGAAATAAATTTGTACTGAAAACTACTCCCCGGCTTGACTCAAAAACATGTACTCTTTATGTTCTGACCTTACTCTATAACAAACATTTTGGCCAACATTTTTAAATGTACAAAGATACTGGGTTCTGGCAATTACTGACTAGCTGAGGATCCCCATGGTAATGTAATCACCCCCTCACGTAAAACCAATAAATCTGGTTCTTGTGCCAGCTGGTCCCCAACCTAGAATAAGGAATATATCAGTGTAGGGGGATGCAGCCAGTCCTAGGCTGCCCTTGCACTGAAGATACCATAACTGGTTCCCTAATCATTTACATTCTCTCCATTCTGCTACACCAGAGAGAGCCCAACTGAAAGTGAGAATCTGGCCACTAAAACCAATTTATTATACTGTTTGTATAAACAAAAGTATAATAATTATATTTAATACTACCTAATGCTTTAGACCTTCAAAGGGTTGCATACATATTAAATAATTAACAAAACTAAAAGTTCATCTTTAAGATCAAATATCAATGGGTTAAAGGGCAGCTACATTTCCAACTGCAATAACTTTTTTTAGATTAAGTTAGTAACAGATATCAGCAGCCTATTATTTTCTTCATTAGATTACATTATCCCTCTTTGTTATCTGTATCATTTGTCTATTTAGTTGGAAATTAGAAGATGGAATAAATATAAGAAATGCAATCAATGTTTAAACTATTACAATTATTTGTTCACATTATTTAACATATACATTGTACTGACATTTAATGTGCAAGGGCATATCCTCCTCTTAATCTGCATACATAATTATATTTACAGTCAGTCAATGCTCCACAGGGAAAAAGGAGAGCGCATATGTCAGTTAAAAAAAATTAAAAAGAAAAAGTCTTATTTTCTCCTGCCACTGCATTACAGAAGCTATTCAGTTTTAACAAAACTGTGTACTAGTTAGGTATATATGGTCTTTCCAATGTCAGTTCTCAAAGCTGTTGATATTTTGGACCTTCTGACCTACATCACAAAATAGTTCTTCTAATGGAAGATCACAGAGCCAGTCTTCTGTAAGACTTTGGTCTTCTCAGATCACAGTGTCTTCTAAAGATTATTTATGAATGAGCACAAAATCTCCTCGTTCATAAATATCTCTGAGGTCTACCACAACCCTCGGGAAATTCCTTTTACTTCTGAAGTCTGTGGTAACTGCTTGTGTTTAAGTATTATATTAACTAACTTCCTCCACGCTAGCTAGCAGAGGTATGAACCTTTATCCTTAAATGAGAGCAATACTGACAACTCAACAAGGACTCAAAATTGTATAAAATAGAGCAGACTGCATAAATGCCATCCAAATAATATGATCAGTCAGGATAAAAAGCCCACAGACATTACGATAAAATATTCTGTCTCAAGGTAGACCATACTCAGATCACAATAGTTAACGGCATGCTGAGACCTGTCACCTCCAACTAATAACTAAGATGGCAACGCATAACAATTTAGTAAATGAGGTTCTCCATTGAGCAGAATCAAGGAAGCACTGAGCCTGGTGCAAAAATGAATTTTCAGAGTGTGTCTACACATGCAATTAATTCTAAGCAATAAACTCCAGAGCAGTTTGAACTAAACTATTCCCAGATCCAACACAGGGACACCAGCAATCTGGTAGCAGAGCTGGGGTAGATCAGTTTACGTCAGGGCCACTCCTGCCCTGCTTTGCCCCAGGTTCCAGGTGGCAATGTCAGGTGGCAGAGGGGCTGGCTGGGGCATAAGAGTGCTGAAAGTGTAGAGCTGTGTGGCTAAATGGCAGGCAGGAGTCTGGCCTCTTGTTGCTTGGGCTGACTGGGCACAATTTATGCCCACAGTCAGCGTCTACCTGTGCAATTACCTGTGCAATTAATCACAGTTTATTATTCCTTCATATTAGGCCACAGTAAACTAATTAACACCCCTGGAAGATAATGCCATCAGAGATAATACTTACAGCAGTGCTTATCTTACAGCAGTGCTAATTAGTTTACTGGAGACTAATACTGTTGCACATGTAGATGGTGACACTTTACTCTGCAGCTAATTAGTCTACTCCACAGTATAGATGTGGCCTCAGCACACAAATGTCACTGGGTGATTAGTATCTGCATTACAATTCAAAAACAATAAAATGAGTGTATCTTATTTAAAAGAAATGCTACATCTGCTTATCTCTTTTGCCACTGTATTCCTCTTCCATTCTTTCAGCAACTGTTTAAAGCCTGGGCTGTTAACTGTTTAAAAGGCTTATCAGTATTGATTCAAACAAAACCAAATGGGAAACAGTCTTCCCACCTCACAAATTTCATTTTTTGGTTTCACATGAAGATGTAAGCAATGCCCTCCAAAGTTTTTCACAAAAAGAGGCAGTATCACCAACAAGAATAATGTATAGCTAGGTAATTATGGCGCTCACGTGGGATGTGGGACCCAAGATATTAAATCCCTATTCTGCTGTTCCTTGACATCCTATGAAAGATTATACAGGTTATTTGAGGGTGGGGAGTAGGTCCAAGCTAAATTCTCTATTCTTCCTGATTTAGACGAGAGACATTAGTCTGGGCCCCTTACACTTTTGTTAAGTAGTTATTGGCTTCTCCTGGGTGCGTCTGGGAAAATGTGTGGGGGGTTTTGTTGCACTTTTGAAATTGTTTAAACACTTAAATATTCACTAGAGTGAGGATTTGAACCTGACTGCCTACTGCCCACACAAGTGCCCTGACCTCACGGCTATGTAGCCAGTCTCCCATATTCCCTGGCCCTATTCGTATTTTGTATGTATACAGGATGAAAGAGTTCCACCCCAGACAGGTGCCTGGTGGTGAGGACATTCCTATGAACAGGTTCAAGTTTCTACTATGAACCAGGCAGAGAAGGAATTTAAATACAGATTTCCTCAGTTCTACCTAGAATTTGATCCTGCATCTTCTACATTCCAGGTGAATGCCCTGGAAGAGAGTCTTATTCACTCCAATTAAAACTGCCTGTCACAACCCAAAAGGTGTGATTTTTATTTGTGTGTGCTTCGGCACTGCTAAATTGTCCCCGCTAAATTGCAGCTTCCTTGCACAGTGGAGTTTTCTGCTGCAGAGGAGAACCCCGGGGCAAGGGAGAATTTCCCGCCAATTTGGAGCTTGTTTTGCAGGGTGCATTTCTTTGCTGCAGAGAGGAGCTGCTCGTTGCAAAGAGTTCCCACCATTGGTATGCTAATTCGAGTCCCATTATTGGCCAGTTCTAAATTATTCACACATGGTGGCTAGTGATTGGCTTGCTAGCCGTATAAGAGGCTTGAGTGGTTTCCGCCCAAGTTGGAGGACTCCACGAACAAGGGAGGAGGAGACTTCACGCTGTGTGAAGATCTCTAAGCGCTGCGGATCCTCACGGACCCAGTGCATTTGAAGCAGGCAACGGAGATCTGATCAATCTCTAGCCTCTCCCCGTTGCCGATAGAATTCCTAGACGTACCCCTCCCGCGCGCTACGAACCAAACCCACGGAGCCTAGCAAACTTCGTGTGGATGAGTGAATGGAAGAACCCACGGAGCCTAACAAACTTCGTGTGAGCCCTTACGATCGGCCTCAGAGCTCTTCTACCCGGGTTCGAGTCCTGCAGATTTATCTTCCCGTCGCCGGAACCCTATGCGACGTACCCTCGTGTTCTGCAGGTTCGAGTTTTTGTTTTCTTCTCTCTTTCTGTAACTGCAATTTAATCAAGCTTTCCAGCCTACACCATTGCCATCTCGGTGTAAGTAAACAATCTTTTAAACTACCGATACGCGTCCGTGCCTAATTCCAGAGCGAAAGCCTCCCCTCTCCGCCCCCGCGTGCCCGGGCTGCTGGCCACAGCCCGCGTGCAGCGCGAAAAAGGGCTCAGGGCGCACCCGGCCCGCACACTGCCAAGGCCAAAGATTATTTTCCCAATAAAAGTGTCACTGAAATTAGTGCCTTCCCACAAGGAATCTTGATTTCAAGCTAAAGGCACCATAAGTGATTACTAGGCAGCTCCAACAAATGATATGTCCTTTGTATATCACGCTGAGAGTATTGTCACCACCTCAGAGATCATGTTGGGGTACTCCTCAGAAAAGGTATTATTGCAAGAGGGCTGCTGTTTTCCAGAATGGTCCTTTAAGACCTGAGGCAGCTGCATACGAGTCAATGTGCAACACCAGGCTACTCTAACTTTGCTAGGAGTGGGATATCTCCTGCACCCTGAAGAATAATAGGAGTGAAAAGATGGTGTAAAATTACCTTTGCCACACATACATCACCATCACTAGATCACCACCATGGTCAGTTCAGACACCACAATACCATCATGATATTTTCTACCATTTTTAGAATGCAAAGTTTAAAAATGTAAATAATGCAGCTGTTCTTTTTCCCAGTGAGCTCTGTCTATCTGTCTATTAATTCTGTAAGTGCAATTTTCTTGTAAATTTTATTTGTTAAAAGTAGTATCATACCTGGCGTTTTTTCAAATAGTCAAGTGCAATCTGTACATTCTGTAGTCTGTGAAAACGCATCCGACCTTTCTCTCGGGGCTAAAAATGGAAAAGGAAAATTGTGAGATTTTTTTAGGTGACAAGACTACTAGATTACTACTAGATAAAGAGTCCAATTTGAAATGTTCAAGATTCTGCTGTTTTCATAACCACTACAAAAGTTTACATGAAAACTAATGTCCTAGGGGAAGAAGCTGTGCTTTAAATTTACATAAAGTCTATTTTATTGCAGCTGAATAGCTCAACTGGAGGAGAAAAAAGTCAAAGGCCCCAATCCTGTAATCTAATCCAAGCAGTGCCATGTTCCTTCAGAGTTCTACTGCAGTCTGGAGGCTTACATCAGGATTCAGGGGTCTAACCAGAGTGGATAATCAAGGCCACAGAGTGGTACTGCATCAAAACAAAAGGTCTACATCATATTAGGCAAGCCAAACTTCAAGTAATAATCAGGTGCATCTTTAAGATAACTTGTTAACAACTCCTGCAATAATGTGATAGGAAACTTACCTTAATATACAGGTATTTTGTTATAACTATATATATATAGTCTATATATATATATATATATATATATATAAAGAGAGAGATGTAATATAAATAAACGCTTTCCTTCAAATAGAATCTGTATTATATAGTCTTAATACATAACCTTAGATTTCTTACATTAACTAATCTACTGTATAGAAATGTATAAAAAACTGAGGCATGAAGAAAGCTAATAAATTGCCCTCATCTCAAAGCAAAAACAAATTAGCAAGAAGAAATTGTAAATTATTGTGCATGGTGTGTTAATGGAAAAATGGCAAAACTGCATGCAGTTAGTGTAAAATCACCAGGAGGAAGAATTACACAGAAAAAGAATATTTTATCTGGCTGTCAGAGAGCATATATTGGAAAGTAACTATACTTATGTAATCATAGTATCCAAATATTTATACCTTTCTTCCTTATTTCAGATTTTTCACAAACTTTTAAAGCAATAAGCAGGAGCACACTTACAATCACTGCTACCAATCAGCCATGAATATGATTATTTCCTCAGACAACCTCTGTGAAATACACAGACAGTCAGAATTTGCCAGGAGGAAACATGAGGAAAATGCAGCTGGAAAAGAAGCATAAACTAAAACACAAAAATGGAACTTTAAGTTACTATATGAAATCCTTGACTTGTTTAAGTAACTGAAAGTTTAGGGTCAGTTACTGAGTCCTTACTGCAGAATAACTTCTATGGGTAGAATTAAAGAGTGGTTAAAATTGGGGCTTTAACTTCCTAAAACAAGTAGACTTTGTCAAGAAGTAACAGTATAGGGTCTCAGAGGGGAAATATTTTTACATACAGGTAAAATGCAAATGTTTTGAGGCACATACATTCTATCTGGAATGCATGCAAATTCCACTGGAATCACCATTACACAACACAGATGTGGATCCAAGAACAGAATTTGGTCCTGTGATAAAGTTGCTGATGGAAGCTCCACAAAAACACAGAACAGCTGCTTGGGATCAATCAGTATCCAACATTTTGCAATTTATAAGTAAATATTTCCCATCTGGACAACAAGGATAGCAAAAGAATCAGCATCTACTGCCATCAGTAGACTCAGCATCTACTGCCATCAAGTTAGCTCTATAAACTGTCAAAATATTTACAAGCTGAAACACTACACATATTTCTGACATCTATCACTGCACACTATCTACATTAGCTATCTACTTTGACAAGAGTAACCATATGCCATTTACGTGATGATGAACTATAGAAGTACTGCATCTCCATATTTAATCCTAGCCCTGTTGAAATCTTAACAGAATTTATGGTATTGACTTTAGTGAAGCCAGAATTTCACCCCATGCTTTATACTGCTTACATACTTTCCAGGTTACACACTGATGGCAAATAAAAAGAAATCTTAATGTAATGAAACTACTGCATTTCTGTATTTATTATAAATTAATACAACTTCACATAATCTGAGCCATAAGGCTGAGAAGTAAAGTTACCTACACATCATATTTGCCTAACTGTTGTGGAAAGCATAGTGATAGCACATAAACAGAAATTGTAAAGTGTTGCATTTAGCACTTAGCAAATGAATTGAATGGAAAATGTCTGTCATAGCTCAAGGTTGTCAGTTTCCCAGAATATGTATATCCTAGCTCATCAGCATGAATTCCTTCATTCTTTCTATTGCACTACTGGAGAACACCAAGCCAAAAATTACTTTGAAGTTAACAGACAGCACACTTCAAATACTAAGTTAGTATGGTTATGGGGGTCGGCACCTACCCCCTTATCCTCATCCTCCACATCCTCATGCTGTTCATACGCGCATGCTTCTGTTGAACTCACCAACCGTAAGGTCTTCAAAAAATCTCGCTCTCTTGGCTAATGAATACAACAGACAGAAAACAGGACAGCAAAGACACAAGACAGACCACAAATGAAGAAAAGAGCATGAACAGAAGAACATAATGAAAAGAACAAATACCAAGCAAGGGAAGTAATGCTCACAAAGAAAGGAAATGACACCTGAGGAGCATGTTAGACAGTTTCAGGTAGGGACATTTTCCCCTTGCCATTTGTTAATTTATTTTCCTTAATGTGAAGGAACATCAAGCATTCACATTTGGTAAAGAAAATCCATAAAGACAAAGTAAAGAAAGAAAGAACTAGTGCACTACCTTATTAAAAATCATGATCACAGAAGAAAAATAATTTATATTCCCACACTAAGTCATGGTCTTCTTCAATTGTATTACCAAAAACACAGCTTATGCCTTTGGCACTAACAGTGACAAGAGTATGGGATAAATCAAAGAAATTCTTAACAACCAACCTCCAAAGAGTTACAAACAGCAAAAATGGGTACACAATGGCCTGAAATCATTGTTCTGTGATTAAAAGTCTTACTAGGGTATCTCCAGAAAGGACTTCTAGAAGGGAGATCAAGTTATGTCCATCCCTCAGGTCTTCATACAGGTCATTCACATGCTTGCGAACCTGCAGAAGTAAACAGAGATAGGAAGCTGAATTTTCTCTCTCCAAAGGCTTCAAAATAATTGTTAACATTGCTTCTTGTAATGTGCATCCTCTGTCATATGCCCACATGCCACTTATAATTTGTTCAGACACTGTAGCATGGGAAATACAAAACATTATTACCTACAATGTAAATCAAAATCAACTTGTGGCATTTATTTTGGGGGGCGTATTTTATTTAAAATGAAAGGAAGGTCAATGTGAAGGAGAATAGGTTAGAAAAAGGAAAAGTTACAAGCCGGATGCAATTCCTGCCAACTATACAGACAGCAAATACTTATGAATGCTGACCTAAAAAAGGATAATTTAAGGATAACACAGTTCAGACCCGTATCAGAATTAATGGTAGGGAAAAATAAAATTAGACAATATTCTGGCCCAGAAAATAAATATGATGGTGGAGCTTTCAGCTAGGACTTCATTTTGGGTCACCATTGTTCCCAGTAAATCACCAGGGAATGGCTCCTCAGCTTCAAAAGAGCTAGGCTGTTGCCCTTCTTTAGGAGCTAAATTCTACTGCCAATCAGGAGAGGTGATCTCCTATTTGTCAGTGCATCTGTATGTGTGAAATGGCCACCAGGATTCAATCCAAACCTTCTTCTGCCTACAACAGAGTAACTACCTCTGTAGACCTGAGCTGTGGGAGAATTTTCTAGATCCACATCATTAAAATAAAAAACATGCTCCAATTCTGTAGCTAGTGCAAAGTACTGTGTATGTTCTTTAGTTCATGTTAACACACTCATCAAAAGATTCCACAACCTAAATTTATATATAAATCATCTGAGAATATCATCTTAACTGAGAATAATATCAAACATATTCCTGTTTATGCTGAAGACTAGTCAGAACAAGTCATCTATCAGACATTTCCATAATGAAGTATCCCTTACAGCAGTGGTCTCCAACCTTTTTAAGTAGGAGATCACTTTTGGCACTTAAAAGCAATCCAAGATCTACTGTGCACAGCTGCCACCCCCTCCCCCAAGCAGGTAAGTCTGTGGGAAGGAAAGGTGGGGCAGATCGAGGCAGAAGGAGAAAAAATTATTTGGGGGCGCGCCCAGCAGGTAAGTCCCACCTGGTCAGGGCCCCACTCAACTTAACCCCTGCTCCAGACTCTGCAGCCCCTCACCGCAGGGGCCTCACTCTAGCCCCCACCCCTTCTCTCCCCCACAGACTGACCTGCTGGACTGGGGTGCACGCGTGCATGCACACGGGCACTCAGCTCCCCCATCCCAGCCTCAAATCGACTCCAAGAGGCTCCAAGATCTACTGGTGGATCGAGATCCACTACTTGGTGACCACTTTCTTATAGTATTTTCCAAAACAATAGTATATCACACATCCACAGCAAAGATAACTGAATTCTAGTTAGGGATGCAATATAACCACCTCAAAAGGAGGTTGAATCTGAAAGAAAATACTATGGTAATACAAAATATTATGGATGGAAAAAAGAATACACCATATCCCCATGGTATATTTAAGAGAAACAGGAAAAAACGAAATGACATCTCTGGTACTCATACTTTGATACTAGGGCTGTGCAAAATGGCTGTGTTTTGATTCAGTTTCAGATTCAGCCATTTCGGAGGACAGTGATTAGTTTTGGTGTTTCAGATCACTGTCCTGTTTCATTTCAGATAAATCTGTTCCAGAGATTCGGCCCCACCAAATCTTCTCCGAATCTGTTTCGAACGGACTGCAAGTTTAGCACAGCCCTACTGCCCAGCCAGGTGGGGCTTGGGGCCAGGAGCTGCCAGGCCCTAGCAGGGAGCAGGATGGGGCCATGGGTAGCTCATCTGGGGGAGGGAGGGTTATTGTCCTCTGTACAGGTGAGAAGACCCCCGCGCGGATCTCTGATCCATGTCTTGCTGGGTCACGGGGCAGGGAAGCAGCACAGAGTGGCAAGCAACCCTGCTGGTCACTGCCGTACGACTCGGCTCGGCAGACAGCAGAAATCTGTGCTGGGGATCTCCTCGCCACCGCTGCCTGCCCTGTGCAGCCCTGAATCTCTGCTCCCTGTGGAGCCAGGTCATGCAGCAGGGATCAGCACTGCCCTGCTACGTGACCTGGCTCCACAGAGAGCAGAGATCCATGCCAGAGGTCTCCACACCGTCACTGCCTGCCCTGTGCAGCCCCGCGTTACCAGGGCAGCACAGCGCGGGCAGCAACAGCAAGAAGGCAGCGATAACTATTTCTTCATAAAGAAACAGTTACCATGTTGGCTTTTAGAGTATGATCATTGGTATGCCAGTTAGTACAACTGAAATGAATGGGGCAATTCACACTTTGGGTACATAGTCTACAGTTCTTAGCAAACTGTGGGGAGAAGTGGGCGTGCTAGAAGGGAGAGAGGCTGCAATTGGATCTGGACAGGTTACAGCAGTAGGCAGATGAGAATAAGATGGGATTCAATACTGACAAGTGCAGGGTACTGCACCTAGGGAGAAAGAACCAGCAGCATACCTACAGGCTGGGGAACTCCCTTCTCGTCAGCACAGAGGCAGAAAAGGGTCTTGGAGTCATTATAGACTCCAAGATGAACAGGGGCCGCCAATGTGGGGATGCGGTCAGGAAGGCTAACCGTACTTTGTCATGCATCCACAGATGTATCATGAGCAGGTCCAAGGAGGTGATCCTCCCTGTCTATGCAACACTGGTCAGGCTGCAGTTGGAGTACTGCATCCAGTTCTGGGCACCACACTTCAGGAGGGATGTGGACAACATCTAAAGGGTCCAGAGGAGGGTCACTCGCATGATCAGGGGTCAGCAGGGCAGGTCCTACGAGGAGAGGCTACGAGACCTGAACCTGCTCAGCCTCCACAAGAGAAGGCTGAGGGGGGATCTGGTGGCTGTCTATAGACCAAGGGAGACCAGCAAGGCAATGGGAGAGTCCCTGATCCCCCGAGCACTACTGGAAGTAACAAGGAATAATGGCCATAAGTTGACAGAGAGTAGATTCAGGCTAGATATCAGGAGGCACTACTTCACAGTCAGGGCAGCTCGGATCTGGAAAAAAACTTCCAAGGGAAGTGGTGCTCACTCCTACCTTGGGGGTCTTCAAAAGGAGGCTAGATAGTCACCTAGCTGGGGTCGTCTGACCCCAGCATTCTTTCCTGCCATGGCAGGGGGTCAGACTTGATGATCTGCTCAGGTCCCTTCCAACCCTACTAACTATGAAACTATGAAACTTAAATTATTGAATCAGTCACATCAGCTTCATGGTTTGAAGGAGTTGGGGGGTTTTTTCAGAATTATGCACTGCATATTTTATACTAGCATATAAATAAAATTAAAAAATGCCAAAACTAAGGTTTGAAGATAGTCTTTCACTTTATAAAAAACTGCATTTCAAGTTCAAGCATTATTATTTTCATTTTCTGACCAAGAAAAAACTGAACCAAATCTACCAGCCAGTGAGCTCATTTATTGAGATATCAGGATGCAGCCCCATTCACTGTCAGTCTTCAAATGAACAATACTGTTGTGCCTGGCTAATACCAACAGCATATGACAGGGACAAATATATGTGATGACCTACTTAGAAGTGTCTCAGGGAATTTTGGTGCAGCAGTCATGCCTATCTAAACCAAAATAAGCTTGGTTTCTTTTTTTTTCCTTTCAAGGCACTGTGTTGTTGTCTAGAAAAGATTGATTCTATTTTCTTCAACTGTTTTCAACAGAACTGCATAATTTCTGTCTAACAAAACCCTTAGGAAGCTATCATTTCACACTTCCAAAGAACATAGCTCCACAACCAAGTAGCTTCAAGGTCCAGTGTATCAACAGAGCTCAGAGACAGAATAGATGCATTATATATGCTGCTGACCAAGCTGAATGGAGGTATCTAGCAAGAGTGGAGGAAGCCATATATTTGAGGTCATTGACACCAGCATGGCTTAAAAGCTGCCAAGAAAGGGTACATAATCAATCACGCATCATCTCATCTTGCAATCACTGAGAGGATGCACAGGTGCTTACTAAATTATGAATGGACAAACACTGGGACCAGAAGACACTAAGATTAATTTTTCCACCTCAACACCTTCAAGTTTTTCACTAAACGGGGAAAACTTTTGTGGCTTTGAGATGTTTTGCATACCAGTCTCTCTCTTTGCAAAATCTTTTATTTTCTCAAATTTCTTTTTTTCATTTCTCATTTCATAAAGATTTCTATCTCATCTGTGCCCACAAAACCAGAGCTGCCTTCTCACCCTCTGGCTCACAACCTTAAATGTAGAACTGTAAGAAGTACTGCAAGACAGTGTGGTCTACCCCTACTGGTTAGTGGAAGGGACTGGAAGCTAGACAGGACTCAGCTTTTCCATGGACTTGGTGGGAAATCCATTTGGGAAGTGTCTTTTACCCTCATTTTCCCTTCCTTTCTTACTGAAATTTTTCTGCCATTACTGACCTTAGCATAGTTAGTCAACTTGCCCTTTGCACTATGAATCCTTGCATGGTAACCTAGAGACAAGAACTAAAACCATATTTTTTTTACCAGAAGGTAGAAATTCAAAACATATTTTTAGACAAGTATTGGAAAGAAGAAGGGCAGTTTGCAAGATGTATATCAAATTAATATTGGTCACAATTGAAATATGAAAAGCACACACCATGGACTGAGTAACCAGCATAGCTCAGACAAGTGCAAATCCCAGAACTGCTGGAAATAAACATGTACATAATACTAGCTCATACTCAGTGCTTGATAAATTCATAATGTGCATGACAAACAATTTGCACCAAAACCAAGTTATTACAAAACAGCAAAGGGAAATCTGGAATTTATTTCCATATTTTAATCAAAAGAGTGTTTGACTTAAATTATCTACAGTAACCCAAAGACAATTTGAATCTAGCTAAAAATAATAATTAGGTTGATATAATTAATATTCACTGCTTGTTGTCTAATTCAATTAATTGGTAGTGTTGTTTTCTCAGAGACAGGGAAAAAAAACAAACCAATAAAACAAACCTTACTGTCCAGATTGTCATCCTATATCCCACAGATGTAACAGACACAGTCTAGCTTTGTTTATGGAGGAATTGTGGTAGAGCTGTCAGAGCAAGGAAATCAGGAATTAGGTCCTATTCTCAATTCTGCCACTGTCTGGCTCAGCAACTTTGAGCAACCTACTTAGCCTCTCAAAGCCAAAGTAAAATGGGTGCAATAACGACTTCCTACCTTAGAAGGGTATCATGAGTATACACACTTAGAGTTAGAACTCCTCTGCTGCACAAAAGCACTGGCCTGAAAAAAAAGCTTCTTCCCCTGTCCTGCAGGAGAAGGGTTAGGTTTTTCAGAAGCAAGGAATGCAAAGGAGGTAAAACTCAACTGCAATCCCTTGCAGTTGAGTATGATTGCTTTTTCTTTGGGTCCTAAGATGGCTGAGGAGACCAGCCAATCTGGGATCAACAGACTCTGTTGCAGCTCGGCCATGTGTTTCCATTCAGCATCAGCAAATCTGGATTCCTGATTCAGTCCACGACACTGTTTCTGCCACTCCCGCTCTTCTGTCTCCTGTTGACATCATAAGGTTTCAAAATACCGAGATCCTTGCAGCAGACTCTTCCTCCATTTGGGGCAGTCCTGAGTGATAGTCTCCTACGAGTTGATGTCAATATTGTATTTTTTCTTGGGGACATACTTGAAGCGCTTTCTCTGTCCTCTTGAATGTACACCTGGACTGAGCGAGAGAATAAAACTTGCTTCAGGAGTCTGGAGTCAGACATCTGGATGATGTGGCCAACTCAGTAAAGTTGATGATCATTGTCTCAACACTCATGATGTTTGCTCATGAGAAGACATTAATGTTAGATGGCAATGGATTCAAAAGATCTTCCACACACAGTGTTGATGGTACTTCTCCAGCAACTTGAGGTGTCTCTCATACGTTGTCCATGGTTCAGCTCCGTACAGTAAGGTGGGGATCATGACTGCTTGATGAACCATGAGCTTGGTTCCAGATTTGATGTTGTGATTCTTCAAACACCAGTTTCCTCAGGTGTCTGAAGGCTGTGCTTGAATTTTTAAGTCGATCTTAGATTTCTTTCTTGATGTCACCTTCTGCAAAGGTAGCTTCCAAGGTATGGAAAGTACTCATGTTCTCCAGAGTTTCACTGTAATAGAGCACTGGGGTGTGATGGGGAAAGGCTAGGGGACCACACCCCAAAGAAAAAGCACTATGTAAGATAACAGAGTGAAGACCTACAGGTGAGTTTTGGATCAAGGGCAGGGGGGAGGGAGTATGAAACAGTGGGGTATGCCTGTTCCTGGGGTGCACACTGGGATGTGCCTGTTTCTTCAAGGGAGCAAGCAACCTGAGAGGCCACTTGCAGGTGGTGAGGGGTCTAATTAGGGGCTCACCTGATTGGGACAGATCCAGGGTGTGAAGTCCTGGGTGTCAGCTGGTCAGGCAGTCTTGCCCTAGCAGCCATGATGTGAGGAGCTCCTGGCAATAAAGCAGCAGGACTCCTGAACTGATAGAAGTGCTGAATAAGAAACTGCAAACTGGGAAAGCAAGGAAATGCTACTTCGGGCAGAGAGGGGTTCTTATCTATAGGCAGGCCTTGCCTTTATGTTAAGCCCAAAGAGGGTTCGGGTGCCTGCTAGAGGATGCGGGTGCTTTATATTTAACTGCCCCAGGGTTTGGCTTTAAGCTCTGCTGGGGCAGGCTCAAGGCCTATTTAGAGAACTGGCAACCCCGGATCCCAGAGCTTGAGAGCAGGGCCCAGCAGGGGGTCCAGGAACCTAGGAAGAGGCTAAGTCAGACTACAGGGTCTCCAAGCCTAGAGAAGGGATGGAGCTGGATCAGAAGGTCCACAGATCCAGAGATGGGCTGTGTGTGGGACCAGAGGTCTGAGAGCCCAAAGGGAGGCTGAGCATGAGACCAGGGGTCCAGGAGCCCAGACGGGCTGAACATGGAACTAGGGAGTCTGAGAGCTCAGACAGACTAAGCAAAAGACTAAGGGGGCCAAGTTATAGGAAATCAACACCATAAATGGCAACATCTGCGAGGCATGGGGCATGGTATAGGGGAAGATGGAACCACACACAGAGCCCTTAAGACTACAGGTGACATAGAGAGGTGCAGACAGGCCAAGAGGACCCACAAATTGAGATCAAGTGAGATCAAGAAGGTCTAGGGAGGACCTGTTAGTGACTGGCACAGATTAAGGCTAACTCTAAGGCCCATGGGCAGCCTCCCTTATGTAATCCTCAATAAGATCAAAGCATGGAGGACAAGCAATTAAGGGAGGTCCACCTCAGAGCCTGAGCCAGGGAGGAGACAAATGGCCACTAGGGGCGCACCACGGCCACCCTGGTGCTTGAACCTGCCACATCTCCATGAATATGAACTACTGGAGCTGGAGCTGAATTACTACTCATTAAGAGCTTGTTGATGGAGGACCTTAGTCTTCTGAATGTTAAGCATCAGTCCCATTATCTTGTATGCCTTGGTACAGACACTGACGATTACCTGATGGTCTGCATCTGAGTGAGCACACACTATAGCATCATCATCATACTGGAGCTTGATGACTGAGGTCAGGGTAGTCTTGGTTTTGGCTCTGAGTTGGTTGAGATTAAACCTCCTACTATCCATTTGGTATTTTAGCTCCACTCTGACTTGTTCATGGTTAGATGTAGCACTGCTGTAAGGAAAATTGAGAAGAGTGTTGGAGTGATGATTGCTTAACTCCCATCTTAACCTCAAAGGTATCTGTGATAGATCTATCACTAAGAACCACCTCTTGCATACCACCATGGAGTAGGCAAAGAATGGTCATACATTTTGGTAGGCATCCTACTTCAGAAGGATCCTCCACAGCACTTCTTGGTTGAGAGTCAAAGGCTTTTTTGTAAGGTGTTGCAGAGCACTAATCTCCTTTAAGGGCAGAAGCTGTCTAGAGAGAGGGCCGTAGGAGCGAGGCAGAAACCCCACAGGTGCAGGTTGCCGTGGCAACAGGCTAATGTGGGAATTAGCTAGCACCTGTCCCTGGTCAGCTGACCGGAAGGAGGCAGGGCCCTGGGCCTCAGGGCCAGGGTTGAAGGTGGTCAGTTCTCTGGCAGCAGCCAAGGGGGAAGGAGCTCTTGTAGAGAAAGCTATTTGTAGATGCTTTCCTGCCTGTTCTGCTGCTGGTAGGATTAAAGGGCTATAGGAGTTTGTAAGTACTTGTGGGTAGGAGGCACATTATACTGAGATAGAAGCTTGCCTTCTGAAAAGGGATAGTGTGAACCCCATGGTTATTGTTATATTGTAGCCCAGGGGCTTGTGTTTTCTGTTGTTATTAGACCAGTGGACTGGAATGAGGCTACTAGGGAGGAGGCCTCATCGGGGCACACTACCGTGTAGAGCCCCAGTGCCAGGGAGGGCACGCAGACAGGGGCCAAGGGCTCAGTGACACCAGGAAGCCAAGCTAGATTAAAGCCTCAGAGGGACATTTGAAAACCATTTGCAAGGCATGGGGCATGGTAAAGGAGCGGTGTTGGAGCCACACATCTAGCCCATAAAGCTTAGGGGGGGAATACCATAAGGGAGTCCAACAACCCACAGGGTTTAGAGGAGTCTGTCAGGACTGTGACCAAGCAGCAACCCAAGGGCAGCCTTCCGATTCATCATTTATACCAGCAAGACATAGCAGGAGAGATTAGTAGGCACCCATAGGGCATAGCTGGCATGGTCATGGTGCCCTAAGGACATCACATCCAACCCTGGGGTGGCCATATCATGACATGAGGTCAAAGAAGGCCATGTAGAGAGGTTTATGTTGTTCTTAGCATTTTTTCTGCAGCTGGGGAGCAGCAAAGATCATGTCAGTTGTGCCTCCTGGTACCCTAAGCCCATACTGAGTTTCCAGGAGTGTGGAAGTATTTCCTGTTTAGCAAGTGGAAGGAGATGGTTCAGGTGTGTTCTCACAGTGATCCTTCCTGTGGTGAACAGCAAAGTGATCCCCCATAATTTCCAGTAGGATCTCTCTCCCTTCTTCAAGACTGTCATGAGGAAAAACTATCTTCCTTCTGGCTTGTGCACCCTGATGTATTTAGTCAGCTAGTGAGCAGGAAGCATGTCCTACTCGGACACAGGACTCATTCTTTGAAAGAAATGGCACTGTGTACCCCACCCTTCCCAAGAAAGCCTACACTGACATGAAGTTGGGTCATTTCCTACCCTCCTTTAAGCTGTGGCTAAGACCGGATTTGTTTCTTAATGTCTGTGAAGATTTGTCACTTCACTGGTATATTAAAAATGTTCTTCAGAACCTGCTCACCAGCTAGCTGTGCCAGATGAGGCAGGCTTGCAAACAAAACCATCACTGAAACTTGGAGTATTGCCTAGGCAGATACAGAGAATTTGTTGGATCCTATGTGATATGACCATGGGATTCTGTAGAACAGCAACAGTCAGCAGGGCCTCTGTGCAAAATAAACTGTGTGCTCCCTCAGGCAGCTTTCTGCACAACATGCAATATATCTGGGAGTGGCAGGCTTGGCAGCTTGGGCAGGCTGGGAACACTTGCCTCCAGGGAGATGTAGGAGGCACTCAGTGCCACACCCAATCAAACTCAAAACAGGGGTTTACATACGTTCACATACACTGAGTGGTATACAGTGATCTTCCAGACAGTACATGAGTGAGAAATGGGAAAGAAAAGGGGAGGAGAGAGGAACTATAAATACAGGAAAAGAGAGAAAATAAAAATGTAAATCAGCCAAAAGGGGACAGTGAAGATTTTAGTTAGTGATAAGGTTTCAGCAACTTAATCTTCCAAGGTGCACAAAGGGGAAGAGTGTGGTTGTGGCAGGCACTGATGGGGAAAGTAGCTCTAGCAAAAAAATACTCTGTCCCTCTCAAATGAAAATGGAATACATTCAGTACATCAATGATCTGTGAAACTTTCACAACCATTATTAACAATAATTAAACTTATTATTTGTATGGTAGTTATACCTAAGAGCTCCTGGCATAACCTAAGATCCTATCAGACTGGGCATTGCAAGGAAAGTTGTCCTTTGTCCCAAAGAACTTGCAGGATCCTGGCAGACATGCAAGTAAAAACACATCATATCCCATCATGACATATTGTGGGTGCAGGGGGAGCCCAGGATTGAGATCCTCAGGTCCCCCTGCACTGGCAAGTAGCAAGCTCCCTTGTCTGGAAGCTACATCAGATGACAGAGCTCCCAGCCATGAGGAACACATGGTGTACCCCCATGGCTGGGAACCCTGATGAACTGATGGGGCTCCCAGCCACAGGAGGTGAACTCCCACAATTTGGAGCCCCATCAACTGAAGGGCTCCCAGATGTGGGAACACACCCTGCCTAGGAGCCCCAGCTTTGCCACAAGTTTATTTAATGGCATGTTAGGAAGCAGATAAAGTTATTACATATGTTTTGTGTAATGCCTTTGTAACTTATTCCTTGTTTTATCACACAATTAACTACCTTAATGTCTGGTCAGGTAACAACTTGATAACTGCTTAATCATGTCTTAAATGTAACATGTGCTAGGGGCCACAGTCTAAATAGTTCATATAAGTTGCACGGGTTCACTACACTGCTTAGCTTATTCCAGAAAGCTGTTGGTTGTTATCAACTAATTTTATTATTTAATACACCATTTAATTACTTTAACTGAAGACTTCACAACATTCTGTGTTTAATCTCTTCTCAGCTGCATAGCTGCATCTCTATGGACTGCAATGGGCTTATTCTAATTTCTAATAATGGGACAAGGAAAAAGCTAACCCCACCAGAAAAAGACAAGGTGCCATCAACCCCACACCAGTGAGCTGCTCTGCATACTGCAATATAAAAAGCAACTACATACCTACCATCTATCCATATGGCCCACATTGCTTTATTAGGCAACAATACATTTTTCACTACAGTCCTTCACAAAGCTGTATCTTGGCATAAGAACTAACCACATCATAGGTGGTCAAACAGAGAAAAGTCTGAAGGAAACAGATGCAAAAACACTGCATTTTTCCTTTGATTTTTTCCATTGTTTTGTTCAGATATTTGAATCATACCTGGGTTTTACAACAGAACACAACAGGCTACATCCATTTCTGTTTAAAGTACAAGCAGTCCTCGACTTACAATGTTTCGAGTTACAACGTCTATAAATTGACACCGTTTCAACTTTATGACATCAGTTTCGACTTACAACACGTGATCCGATGCAACGCCATGCCATGCCAGCGAACAGGTTTGCTATGTCACTCATCCCCCTGGAGAACATCTGTCCAAACTTCCTTGGACACTTTCTTTAAGAAAGTAGACAAGACTCCAGAAAAAAACTTGCAGCCAAGACTCCTGAGAAGACTCCATCCAAGAACCCTTCAAAAAGTCCAGCAAAGTCACCTCAAAGAAGTCCTTCCAAATCAATATGATTGCTATTTACGATATAAATACATTAATGTAGCTATATTACTCATCTATAATTGATCGAGTACAAAATTCTGGGGTATTTTTGGTGAAAATAGGGTATCGGGACTTGGTTCAGGAACCAATCCCCCATTTATAACATTGACTCTCATGAGAAAATTGTTTCCGAGTTACAACGTTTCAACTTAGGACGCAGTTTTCAGGAACCAATTGTGTCGTAAGTCCGAGGACTGCCTGTACTCACATGAGGACACTGTCCTTTCTGCTTTTGTGAACAAAAGACTTGCATCTTGCAAGAGAAGGAAATGCTCAATGCAGGCTCCATGGTTGGAAGATGAGGTAGTAAGAAAACCATTTTGTGGTACCATACTCCCTACTGTAATGCCACAAGGAATACAACCCTGTATCATCTTATTCAGAAACTGATATGATGGGAGAACTGTGACATGGTTTTCTCCTGTATATGGTGAGACCACATAGGGATATGCTAGAAGCAGAGATTTCAGAAATAATATTATGTGGTCCAATATGTTCATGCTGCACCCCCATGGCTGTAGGTGGTGATGTAATACGTGAACCACTCAAAGGAGACTGAGTGAATTTTGCATATAGCAACTGTGAAGTAGGGCTGTACAAAACACCGTCATTTCATTTCAACATCCGTTTTGCCATTTTGAAGGAACAGTGTTTCATTGTGTCATTTTGTTTCGTTTCAAAGCACTGTCCCATTTTGTTTTATCAAAACTGTTTCACTGTTTCGACGAGTTTTGACGTTTCGCCCATAGGCTATAATGGGGAATCATGAAAATGCCTAAAACGTTGTCATTTCTTGCCTGATTTGAATGAAAATTTCCAGGGATGGTACCCCTCCTGAGAGCATGAAGCCTGTCAAGCTTACAAGGAAACAGGCACAGTGTTTTCTGGGAAGCTGCACCTCAAACTCTTCTAAGCAAAAGTCCTGACACATCTCGGCAGTGGCAGCCTCCTCTCATCCGGCATGCAAATCCAGGAGCCCGCACCCCCGGGAGGACTGTGGAGCTACGCCAGACTCCGCCCGGGGCTGCGGGCCCCTGGATCTGTGCACTGGATGAAAGGAGGCTGCCACTTCTGCCTGGGACCATTGCTGGGTACAGCCTGCACCCAGCACCAGAGAAGAGTGCTCCTGCTGCCTGGGACTCCTCTCATCCAGTGCATGGATCCGGGGGCTCGCACCCCCGGGAGGAGTCCGGCACAGCCCGGCAGCCCTCCTGTGGGTGCAAGCCCCTAGATCTGCACCCAGGATGAGAGGAGGCTCAGGCTGCGGCAGCAGCAATCTTCTCCGATGCTGGGCACAGCCCATGCCCAGCACTAGTCCCAGGTGGGAGAGCCAGCCTGAGCCTCCTCTCATCCGAGGCACAGAACCGGGGGCTCGCACCCCCGGGAGGGCTGCTGAGCTGTACCGGACTCCTCCTGGATCTGCTCCAGATGACAGGAGGCTGCTGCTGCCACCGCCTTGAACTGGCGCTGGGCGCAGCCTGCACCCAGCACCTGGCTCCATGGAACTCAGCCCGCCGGCAGGAGGCAGAGTGCAGCTCTGGCTTTGTGCACCTCTTGCTGCTGGGCTGCACTCTGATCAGCTCCACCAGCCCCACAGAGCGCAGCCCAGTGGCAGGAGGCAGACAGAGCCGGCGCTGCCCTCCAAAAGGCTCCACTAGCCCTAGGGAGTGGCGGGAGGCAGCGAGAGCCCAGTGGCAGGAGGCAGGGAGAGCCAGGGCTGCACTCCACACCAGGCTGAGCTACATAGGGCTGCAGAACCACTCAGAGCGCAGCCCTGGCTTTCCCCTGCCTCCCACCACCAGGCTGCTTCAAAACTCGAAACGTTTTGAAACATTTCAAGTGCCTTCATTTTGTTTTGAAGCTGTTTCGATGCTTTTTGTTTCATTTCAATGTTGTTGTTTCAAGCTCGAAACAGCTTCGAAACAAAACACTCAGCAAAATTTCGCACAGCCCTACTGTGTAGCAGACCAAAGGAAATAATGGTTAATGTGTTACAGATGAACAAGTTAGAGTAACTAACCATGATATATTATGTAGCAAGATAAGGCAGGCATGATTATGAGTTCATCTTGACGAATGCAACAGGAATTTCTTTGACATGACACAATTAAAGTGATCTTGTCAGTCTAGAAGTCATAGCATTAGGGTCAGTTTTTATGATTACCTACCTAACTGACAAAACCTAACTGACTTAGAATATAATGAAAAGCAGACATTTGTAACCTTGGGTATTTTTGTTAAAAAATTAGTCATTTTGCTTTTTCTTACCTATGTGTTATCTAATATGGATGAGACAAAACCACCTACCCAGCCCAAGTTTTGGAG
This sequence comes from Alligator sinensis, assembly GCF_000455745.1. Classification (NCBI taxonomy): domain Eukaryota; kingdom Metazoa; phylum Chordata; order Crocodylia; family Alligatoridae; genus Alligator; species Alligator sinensis. Next base: position 186,738 of record NW_005842678.1, on the reverse strand, counting down.
TAGGAATTAAATAAGACTGGAAGTAGAACTAATTCATGCCTCATTTTGATTCTGTAGAATTCAAAAATTCAACTGACAGGACTGTAAAATCTGTGTCGCACCAGTCAAGTGTTTCTTAAACTGAGATATACAGTAGACTTCCAGACAGAGTGCAAAAGGAAAGAATGAGAAAAGAGAAGGGGGAGAGGCAAAATATGAATGGAGAAAAGAAAGAAAAAAAGACTAGGTTCATAATACATCTTATGGTTTTAGAAAGTTTATATTGTTTGTGGTTGTTATAGCCATAACATGGAACCATAGGGATACAAAATACTTTTGAATTTTTCAAGAAACTGATACCAATTTCATTTCAGTTAAAGGAAAAACTCCTTGTCATTTCAGTTGGCTTTGGATGAAGCCATATGTGCTGTGCTCAAAACAGCTTGGGAGCAGTCATTTTTTGGGCCACTGTCCCAGGTACGCTGGGGTTAGAAAGGTACCCCGGGGCCGGACCAGGGGAGGAGTAACCACCTACTTACCCCACACAGAGGCCGGAGCGAGTAGGGACACGCACGCGGGGAGACCGCCAGCGCGGTTTGTGAGCCACGCTTATATCCAGCTGGGGCCGGGCGACGCCGGCGGGAGACGCCGCCCGGCTGAGATAAAAGGCGGCCCCGGAAGCAGGGCCGAAAAGGAGGCGGGGGAAGCCCGCAGGGAACCCCGAAAGCGGGACCCGTGCCAGCGAGGCACACACATCCAGCCCGGAGGGGCCAGCCGAGGCGGCGGCACTAACTGCAGCAGCTTGCGGGAGAGCAGCGGTGATAGCAGCACCAGCAGCGGCAGAGAGGGCCGCCGCATTAAAGGTCCGCACAAGTTGAAGAAGCCGGGAGAGACAGCGGCGGCTACAGCTGTGAGGACCGCGCTCTTAAAGGGGCCGCGGATAAAAAGGAAGAGGACGTCGGCAGCCCGACGGGCGGAGGAACTGGCTACAGTCACAGCAGGAGCGCGGGTGGCAGGACCGGTGAGGTAACCGACTGTGGACCCCGCGAAGGAAGTGGCAGACGGGCCGGCGCGGAGCCGGCAGCGGACTCGGCGAGGAGAAGATCGCCTGGGGCAAGACTCCCAGGGAGAGGGAGTCACGAGCCCAGAGAGTAGGCGCCCGGGGAAGTCGGTGGCCTCAGGCCTCCTGGCAGGTCGGTAGCCGAAAGGGGGGCCCATCGGTCGGGGCTTAGGCATCCAGGTTAGAGCCTGGGCTAGGCGAGATATATGAGTTGGAGTTTCAGTTTTAGTTTTAGCTCGGGCTTACTTCAGGGCTAGCACATGGTTGTAGTGGTGCTAAAGTCTCGGGACCCCGGGCGGTTCAGGACCGAGAACGCGGCGGGGCCGCCGGAGGAAGGCCACTAGAAGACCAGCAGCAGCAGGTGGTGATTGGCCGGGGTGTAGGGGGGGTCGGAGCCCCGTGAGTGCCCACCGAAGGCGCAACGCCCCGGGAGGTGGCATCGAACGGAGACCCCCACCACTGAAGTTACACTCAAAGTCATGGCAGATGGGATTAGGGGGCCTCCCGCCACCACCCGAGGCACCTCCCGGGGCTCTCTCGCAAACTCATGGCCAAGGAGAGTGGCCACCTGGGCTAGGGCAGCCCGAGAGCGCCTGGTCGAACGGAGGCGGGCACAGCCACAATAAATGGCCTTCACTGAGATAAGAGTCACATAGATACTTACAAAAGTTGCCATATTTATACCAATCAATTTAAAATGTCACCAACTGTCAAATCTCTCTGAGAAACAGGCATGGCTACTGCAGAAAGCTCATGCTGGGATTCCTTGATTTCACACACTTTGTGAAAAGGCATACCCTTACATTTATTTTCAATAAAACAAAAAAAAAACAGAATAAAAACTGTATTCCTACTGCTAATGCAACTAACAAGAACAATTGAGAATTAGCAACGTACAAGCAGAAAGCTAAAGATACTGGGAAGATAAGTAGGAAATTAAACAGTATCTATTTGATTTATTTACATGAGAAAAAGTTTCATCATCCCATTTGACACTGGCATTAAACTTAGTATTCTGCATAATTTCAGAATCAATGAAAAAACAGTTTTATATAAGCTGTGAAAGCTCAGATCAAAATATCCTTCCAGAATTTATTTTAAAGAAGGTCACAACAAAAATTGATTATGCTATAAAATTTGCTACACAACCTTGAAAGAATACCATTCACTACAGTCAAAAGAGATTTTTTTTTAAAGTGAAACCAGGCAATTTTAACAGTGGACCAGAAACCGAAGAACAGAATGAATGAATCTATTGAAGGACGTTCTCTCTCAAACATCTTCAGCTTTGAAAATGTGTAGCTATCACACTGTAAATAAATTTCTTTTAAATAAATTTTAGAAGAAAAGATTCTGACTCAAGTAATTTCTGTCATCTTTTATGCAAAAAAGGTTTACCATGACAGGATGCAGGATGTACTTAAATATTTCTAAAAGCATTTAACAGGCTGTAGCCATATTCATGCCTTAAAATCAGTATGCAATTGTGGGAAAATAATACTTGCCACACATCTGATTTTCCTAGGGTACTCTCCTGAACTGTTTTCACTGCTATTTTACCATATGGCTTTCCTAGACTTTCCCAGGTAATATGCATAAACTGCCAGTCTATCCTCGTAGAAGTCAACCTCCAATCTAAGATTCTTGAGGCATTCTGTTACCCACGCTATACCAAAGATACAAGGCACATAAGCTGTTACATGCATCTCAGTGTCTTTCTGGTTTTGGTTTTATTTTCCTGAATCTTCTCCATCAAAATGTCTCTTAATGGAATATTATGAAGAATCCAGAGGTCCCTTCCTACCCTAATTTTCTATGATTCTATGATTCTCTCACTCTCAGGCTTCACTTTCATATTAGCTTTCAAATTACTTTTTTATTCATTAGTAAACTTATTCCTGACCCTCAAGATAACAGAGAAGGGTTATAGCAACTGCATCGTAATTAAATTGCTGGTGACCATATAACCTTGTAACAGCAAACCCAGGGCAGTGAATTCTCTTCATCTGCAGGTGTACAATTTCATACAATACAAACACGATGGTATAGATGGCGCTGTTTCTCCATTCTTTGCCTTGTTCTCATTTTATGTATAAGAAAGGCACTGAAGCAAGCATAAATCCTGCTCCCCTGTCTATTCATAGGAAAGGACATACAGGTAAGGCACAGGAGACGGTACAATGGGCATAATTGTGCTTGGCTTTTCTTTGCATGCCTACATATTGACAAACTAAGAATATAATTAGGCCAGTTATAAGCATCATAGCTTTGAAATTGTCTGTTAACTCACTTGAGCTACTTGCCTTTCCTGGAACATATTCCAGGGTGCATGTTTACAATACTTAGACTTAAAGTTATTCTGCTTTAATTCTATATACAGAATATGTTTATAACTACTGGGATTTTTTCCTGGTTGCTAGAGCCCCTCAATAGCATGAACAGTTAAATTCATTTTATTTTCTGAAATCCCATCATAACATCAAGTATTTTTACTTAATCACCTTTAAAGCACTCTCCTCTACAATGACAGCACATGTAACCCCTCTGACCTTTCTTTGGAATAGATGTTCTCTAAGCTACGAATCAGCCTGATTGTCCTATATCCACATGGCCACTGCACTGCATCTGTAGCTTTTCTTTTGTATTTACATCCATCAAGTATGCTTATGCAGGTCACTTAAGATTTTCCCTATTTACCTCTACATCTCTTCCAGGTCACAACACTGCCTATTTCTTTTGCTTCCTCTACTTTGAATTATTCCCCAGAGCCTTTGTTTCTCTTTCATTTTCTACATTACTCTGTGAAAATCTTTACAAAGTCACATAAACAAATACAAATCTTTGTGGTTCTAGGTGAAGATGACTGAGGAAATCATCCTCCCATTTTACTCTACCTTGGTGAGACCACAGCTGGAATACTGTGTTCAGTTCTTCACACCACAATTCAGAAGGGATGTGGTGAAGCTTGAGAGAGTCCAGAGGAGATTAGAGGACAAGAGAACAGGTCTTATCAGGAAAGGCTGAGAGACATGGGACTCTTCAGCCTGGAGAAGCACAGGCTCAGGGGTGACTTGGTGTCAGCCTATCAGTATATAAGGGGTGTGCATCAGGAACTGGAAGAACATTTGGGACAACTGGGAGAACACCACCAGGGCACCCCATGGGAAGATTAGATCCAACGGTCACAAACTCCTGGACGACTGTTTTAGGCTGAACATAAGGAAAAATGTCTTTACTGTCCGAGTCCTCAGGGCCTGGAATAGACTCCCCCCAAAAGTGGTGCAGACACCTACTCTGGATTCCTTTAAGAAACACTTGGATGCCTATCTTGCTGTGATCTTTTGACCCCTGCTGACTGCCTGCCCTTTGGGCAGGGGGCTGGACCCAATGATCTTGCGAGGTCCCTTCCAGCCCTAATGTCTATGAGATCTATTAAATGCATTTCCAACATTGATGCTGTTAGAAAATCTTGTTCTTACAGTTCTCTATTTAGATTTGTGAAATGCATACCAGCATTCTCAATTGGCAAAACATTTAGGCACGTGAATAACTTTAAGCTCATCAGCTTATACAAATCAGCTTAGACGGACATGTATAAGTACATTGCTGGATCAGGGGTTTAAGACATGTATAATAGTTGACATGTAATAATTAAACAAAACAGAAATGCTCCCAATTGGCTGAACAATAAAAAGAGACATTTCTCTCTCTGCCCCCTACAAAAAATAAACCTTGTATCCATCCTCATTTGCACACCTAAGACTTCCCTCGATGATTGCTAAGAAGACCAAGAAACTCAGGTTCTGGTGGTCCAGCAGGGGCAACACCTACCACAGTCTAAGTCTAGTTACCAGAAAGTCTCTCACCAATCTCATTCCATTTAATATTTACCATATTACATACCTCTAAATAAGACGCATCTTGTTTCTGGGAGGCAGAATGTAGAAAAAAATATTTTCCAGTCATGGCCTAGAGCCAGCTTCTTTCATGGAGAGGCTATGTTGTAAAATGGCTGCAAGCTTCTCTCCCAGCCAGCAAGCTGCAAGCAGCTGTGAAAGGGTTAACAATTCCACCCCTCTGGCTTGCTTGCTTTTAGGTTAGATATTAGGCAGCCATTTAACAATGCATTGTCTTCATGCTTCTATTCCAGCAAATAAAATCAGTTTCCCCACTTAAGGCACACACCCCTATTTGCAGGTGATGATTTGGGGCTGGGGGGAGGGAAGGTGCATGCAGTATGTGAGTAAATATAATATTCATCTGTATTATAATACTGACATCCTCATCTTCCTCTTACAGTAGTCAGGTTTTCTTCACCACACAGAATCACTCAGTTATATTTTGCTCATTTCACCCCAGAAAAAGTCATTTCTGTGTTTAGTAGTGTGCCTGTAGTGAATGCAAATCTTTATTTCTTTTGAAGAAGGGCCCTGAAACAGTTTTTTTAAGTTACCCATAATATTCTGGGCAATAAGATTAATTTTCAAGTCTTACCATGGGTATATGTTTTAAACCACTTTTTTTCAAGGAGCCCTGTCTGACTTCCTCATTGCCTTGATATACAGGTCAAGGCAACCAACCAGCATGTCTCCTCAGAGCTCAGCTGTTTCCTTGCAAACCTGGAAGGCAGGAGATAGGAGCTCTATCTGCGTTAGCAGGAGCCTTGCCAACAGATCCAGCAACATTATTTCCCTCTATTTGGCACTGGTAAGGCCACATCTGGATTACTGCGTTCAGTTTTGGAGCCCCCACTACGGAAATGATGTAGACAAATTGGAGAGAGTCCAGCAAAGGGCAATGAAAATGGTTAAGGTGCTGTGGCACATAATTTATGAAGAGAGGCTGAGGGAACTGGTCTTATTTAATCTGGAGAAGAGAAGATGGAGGGAGGAGGGATTTAATAACAGCCTTCAAATACCTGAAGTGGGGTTCAAAAAAAGGATGAAGACTGTACTCAGTGTTGGCAAATGAGAGGCTCTTTGTTCTCTCAAGTTGCAGTAAAGGAAGCTTAGTGTAGATATTAGGAAAAACTTACTCACTAGAAGGGTAGCAAAGTACCGGATAAGGCTACCCAGAGGGGTTGTGAAATCCTGCTCCCTGCAGGTTTTTAACACCTGGCTAGACAAAGCTGTGGGTGGGATGATCTCATTGTGTGGGGGGGGGTGGGGGGAAGCGGTCCTGCTTTGAGCATGGGTTTGGACTAGATGACCTCCTGAGGTCCCTTCCAACCCTCATTTTCTGTGATTCTATGATTCAAACAGCATGGGAAAGGACAAGCAGGTCTCAGAATGTGAGAAGTGGAAGAAGCTTGCTGGTAGGTATCCACATGGGGACTTAGTACATGTCTACTACTGTTCTCCAAACTCATCAATAATTCTTACAATGGTCACCATTTAATTCACAGCATGTGCATCTCCTTTGCCTGTTACACACCTTGTAATCCCTTAGCAATTTCTCCTAACACCATATATTCCTTGTTCAGCTGTTCACTTACATATTTACTTTTAAGGCTACTATGGAAAAAAAAAAACACTTGTTTGTGTGCAACTCGCAATTATATTTCACTTTCTCATGTGATACGTGCCCATTGCATATTGTTAACAAAGATAACTCAACTGTGGGACACCGTCAGGTTCAAAGATAGATCTGTGACATTCAATTTCTCCCTTTTAAAATGTGTTAGTCACAAGGCCAGAAATAAGGGGATATATAAATAAAGATTAATAAAAAATGCAAGCCAGCTATTATCAGGGTTCACGTTACAACAGACCGAGTTACATGGAAGCACTTGGGTATTCCAAGAAGTTGTAGGACTAAACATCACGAAAGAGAATTAACTAATGTAACATGTGAATTTGTGTCTTGTTAAGTATCTATGCACAGAAGAACTATGAGAATTTAAAGTTTTAAAATGTTTTGCTAGAAAAAAAATCTCTTTTGTGAAGACTAAAACAAAGCAAGCATTGAATACTTTAGCCACTCTTTGCTCTTCATCTTCTGTTATTTGCTCTTCTTCATTAGGTACCAGGAATGTACTTTGTTTTTATCATAGAACTGTTTTCTTGCTGGTTTTTATGTCTCTTGCTAGTTGCAAGTCATTTTGAGGCTTAGTGTTTCTCATGTTATCTCTATGGGTCTGTCTTATTCTTTTAATACACATCTTTAGTCCTCTTGTACACTTTTTTCCACAGCTTGTATAACATCTTTTTAAATGCTCAGGTCCTTAAAGATGTCGCGATATAGCTATACTGGTCTTTTACTATGCTTCTTATCTATCCTGTGTATCAGGATAGTTTGTCATTGTGCCTTTATTATAGTTTCTTTCACCCACTGCCAGCTCTCTCTCATTCCTTTATCCGGTAGATTATCTTCCCAAGTGACGCTACCTCCCATTCCTGTGCATTTGTTGAAGTGTGTTTCTTTGAAGTCCAGTACCCTTATTCTGCTGCTCCTTTTCTTTAAATATGAGTTCACTATGTTCACTATTTAGAATGTATGAAACTGAATGAGAAATCAAAGGTGGAAGATAACTTAGCTGTAAGCAAGCATGAAATGATCACGAGTTCAGTGATCATTTCATGCTTGCTTACAACTAAGTTACCTTCCATTTTTGATTTCTCATTCAGTTTCATACATTCTAAAATAGCTGCTTCCCTTGAAACACCCTCCCACTTCTGGAACAACATGTTGCCTGCAACACATTCTAACAACTAGATAGTCTCTCTGAGTATGTCTACATGACAGCACTAACATGCCAGAGGAAGTCCAGACTCAAGCACACTGCAGGCACCTGCTTCTACATGCATGTGTCAAATATAGAAGTTGGTGAGTTGGTGGAGCCACTCCAGGGCCAGCTTCCACAACTGCTCAAGTAATCCAAAAACAGACTGCTTAAGAGCCATAGCAGGTGGGGTGCCCTACAGCTACTTTACTACTTCTTTTCCAAATATGGCATTGGTGAGTAGAAGCTGCTTCACCACCTCCTTTACAGGTATGGCATGGGTGAATAGTAGTAGTTATGCAGGATGCTCAAAAGCAGTCACCCCTGAGTAAGGGGTGTGGTACAAATGTACCCCATTTCCTGCTGCATTGCTTTTCTAACAGACACTCAAGAAGCTGACATCCCTCATTGCCACTGAGTCCTGTTCATCAAACAGGAGCCTAATAGCACTTTAGGTACCTAAATCACAAAAACCAGTCCAAGTCAACCTTACATTTAGTATGCATCTTTATTTTGGCCTCATATGATCTCTAGATTTCTAAACTTAGATTTCTGTGTATGCTCAGAAGAAATCCAGTTTGCATCTACTGCCTAAGTACCACAGCAATCCAGATAAGAGCTCGGGCAATGTTTAAACTACAGAATTCCTTGGAGACGTCAAATGCTTTAGGTATATGAAAGCCATGTCTAAACCACAGTTCAGTACACAGAGCAGCCGAGTACAGGAATATGAGTTCTAGGATCCTGTCTGAGGGTTATTTTTGTTTTTTTATTTAATGTAAAATGTATATACAATCCAGTGAGCAGCAAGCAGAGTTGAGGAACTTCTCCGGTGCATGGGAATGCCCTCATTACTGGGAGACAATCATGCTCACTCTTCTTCTGACTCCATGACTCCTGGTTTCCTGGCTACATAGAAAGATTGGCTTCATCAGCAGACAATTGGAAAATGTAGTCTATTTTGTTGTCTAATAATAAGAACACTTTCCAAGAGGAAACGGCAGTTTGAATCCCCTCAGGGTGAGGAGGGCTTAGAACCTACACACACATTCTAACTACCAAACTATTACACAGAAAAAATGGATGATGCCACACCATGATAATGTTGTTGAGCGACAGTGACCATGGGTGCTGCATTCTGTACTGAACTCACTGCTATTGGTTGCTGCATTTTGTACCGAACTCCATACTGTTACATACTTAGTCTCTGGGCAATCAGCATCCTGACTCAACACAGACACTTATGCCAAAACTCAGTTTCAGCCAAGGCATCTAATGCATAGTGGCTAGCAAAATCCTGACCTACACAACCAGGATCAGAGTCCACTTGTGTACACACAGTTCTCCTATATTTTCAATAGTGTGCAATTAGGCAGGACTGACACTCAAAGGGCACCTATACATGTGCTCCAGGGTGCAGGGGGGAGTATTTAAATTAAAGCGGCCCTCAGGAGCTGCTATAATTAAAACACCCACAGTGGCTTACGTATTCAACATCCCGCATTTCAAAATGGTGGGCGGAAGGGTTAGCTTTAACTAAAGTTCATTTGACGAGCTTTATTTAAAACATCCCCGCTACCATTTTGAAATGCGGGGATGTTGAATACATGAGATGCTGCAGCATGCTGAAGCATTTTGATTAGAACGCTCTGGCATTAATTGTGTCTACTCTGACGTGATCTAATCAGAATGTGTCAGAGCACGTGTAAGAGTGCCCAAAGGTTTTCCAACAGTGCAGTCAGGACATCTACAGGGCTAAAGTTCCAAATTGATAGAACAGTTGTATAAAGAAGAAGCCTGCTCTCCATCTCGAATGTTTTTACAGTTTTTCCAATGACTCCATGAAGCAAAATGCAGAAACAACATCAGAAGGGCTCACTTAACCCTGTCAGAGGAGCATCCACTCCTCTGAATCATGAGCCAGTATCCATCTTTCTTGTTTCTACTTCTGTCTCAGGATGCTTTACCTCCTTGGCTACTTACTAGCCTAACTGCAACAGGAAGGGGTCTTAAGTTCTGCCTGGCTTCTAGCCTATTGATAAGGCTGCTGTCCTGGGAAGTTCAACTCCCTTCAGGGTGAAGTAAACCTAGAACCTGGATTTCTCAGATCTCCCCTGTCCTGGAGAAAAGGTGGGTAGCATCACTTTAGTTGTTCAGTTGTGACTTTTACTTATCTACAATTTTGGGGGTCTACACAAAAATTCAGAGTGGCCATAGCAAAGTTGAATCACAAGAGTATAACATAGTCTTGAGGTGATGTTATGGCTGTGATGGTCCAGGAAATAAGGAAGAAGCAAGAATTTTTGTGGGGAATATCTTTTATTGGACCAACTAAAATAGATGGTTCAGATAGATGTGGGCAAGCTTTTTGTTATCACAGTACCTATCCTCAGACCTCTGGGAGAAGAACAGATACAACAGAGCTTAGTAGCAGAAGGAACAAAAGCTCATGTAAACATTTGTATGTAAACAAAGTAGGATATGAGAGAAACTATCAGGTGGCCAACAGGCAGAAGAGATGTAGTAAAAACCTGATAAAGAAGGAGCAAGATTGTTCAGGAGGGTCATTATCACCTGTGAAGTGCGAAAGTTAATGAAGTCATCGTTGTCTATGTGAGCCCCTAGTACTTAGTGTCCAGTAAGTGATGTACAGTATTTCTGTTCCCATGCTTTTCTTGTTGGGATGTTGAGTAGATTTCCTCTGAACCATGAGGTCAGGCAGTGAATGATTTTCTGTGAACAATATTCTCTTATCTGTGTTCTGGTGTCTCTGCCCTTTTTCTTTTCTTTATCTTTTTATGTTTTTTAGTTACAATTCATTTTAGCGTGTAGTTTTCATCTGGTTTCACGCTCAGTTGCTATGAGGGCATTTGGTACTTTGGATGAGGTACAGATAGACCTATGAATGTTCCACAGATTCTGATGGTAAATGTAAATGAGACTATAATGATGTACTGAGGGAGCGAGATGATAAATGTAAATGAAAGTGTAAATGGATCTAAACACCCAAAAGAACAGTAAAACCACTTCTGAGTATGCACAGTAAAGATCAATTTAGTTGCATAAAGTAAAAATATAGCCATGTAAGGCTATATGTGATTAAGGCTCTTAGGTGTGGCGAAACAGAATCACTCCACTTTATACGCTGCTCTATGCTTGTCTTACACAGCATCTGATTATGTAAGCTCAAATTCATGAAAGCTTATGCTCTATCTATATCTTATTTTGTTAGTTTATAAGGTGTATATCTCTACCCTGCCTTCTGCCTGACTTCAGACTAACATGGCTAACTACCTCTCCCTGCGAAGCAGAATGCCCCTAGCTGATTTAGATTCCTCAGAGCTGTGTAATCAACGCTTACGAATTTCAGCAATGAAATAGAATTCTGCCTTTGGTATGCAGCCCCGAGTCAAATACTTAAGGTCTAGAGAGAAATAACAGTTCAGATGCACCTCTGTGTCTAAGCATATAATGTTCACCTCTACATTCAGCACCTAGGTACTCTGAGTCACCCCTCAGAATCACCTAACACCTTTCTACTGCTTAAGTTTGCCAGGGTGGATGACCACATTCAGGGAAGAAACCTATGTTATAGTAGTGCTCAAGACTAATTGAAAGCACTTATGAGAATAATCTGGATCTGGTCTTTGTACCCAAAATCTTCCTTGGCTTCACTCAAAAGTTCTGTTCATTCAGAAGAAATGCAGGAACATGCCCTTGGAATACCCATCACAGTACCTTTGACATCTATTTTCTTTAGTGGTACTCACAAGGCATCACCTTGCCATTGAAAATTACAAGCTGTTTGAATGCTGTAATCATTCCTCATTTTTGAAGAGCTAGACATAGCAAAAGTCAAACCATATCACCTTGTTAAGGTCTAGAGAAATAAAATAAACGGCTGGTTAAAGTCAAGATGCTTGACACAGTAGCTACATGAGGGCTGACAATACTGTTTGCTTTTCTATAAATTGTGATTCTTAAATTCTCTAAACTCAAAAGTAATCTGTATACTCACCTGTTAGATATTTAAGTTACAGTGAACATCCCTAAAAGCCAGTGTAACCCCTTGTATTGTAGAAGGGAACTTTTCTAAATACCTCCTTCTTGGGGAGGTCAGCGAGACCCTCTTGGGCATGCACAGTGGTGATACAGTGATAGCTAGCAAATATGTTTGGTGTACCATTGAGGTCAAGGGGAAGAAGGTATATGGCTGTTGGGCCCAGACAAGGGTAGTCTAAGACAGCTCTCTGCAAGCAGAAGCAGGGTCTGGTAAATTGTAATGAACTATCCTTTTTGAAAACATTGACCAAAGATGCGTGAGTTCTGGCTTCTGCTGGTAGAGAGGTAAAAAAGAAAATCTGTCTAGTGTCCTAGGAACTGAAGGAGGTTGGGGGAAAATATGAATGACTTCCCTCAGCCACAGAGGTATGCATCCTGCCCTAAGCACTGGCTCAGAGGAAAAAGAGACAGGCATGTTGGACCCAATCTGCTGTGAACTGGACTCAAAATACAAGGAACATCAGGGATGGAAAAGCTGGTTAGCAGCTTATTTGCTACCAAGGAGCAATATAATGCATCTATGTATATATGCATCTATTGTGATCTTTAATGTTTTTTTCTTCTTTGTAAGGTTTTCATTTATGGTTCACTTGTTATTCTATTTGTTATTATAGTAAAGAGAGAAATTTGGGTGAGTTTTTTAATTATTATTCACTGAGAAAAATTTGATTCCAATATATATATCCACACCAGCAGCACCCAGTGTGGGAGATATACGTGTGCGTGTGTGTGTAAAAAAAAAAAATATATATATTACATACCATACACATACATATACACACACGCATGCACACACCATGTACACATGAAGTGAATACTGAGAGGTTGTGCATTTGGCATTCCATAACCCTGTCACTGATGTTTATTGCTTCAGAGGATAAGTGCATTTAATTTGAGGCCCCATTTTGCTCTTCTGTTTACTTAAACAGTCAGATACCTGTATCGTGTACCTGAAGGCAGGTTTTGACTCTCTTAATACACTCTGTAAAGTAAAATCCCATGGTATATTTATGTTCGATGTGTGATCGTACTGACTGTATGGAATGCTAATACAGGCAGCAATTTTACTCTCATGGGAGATAACAGCATATTTCACATTGGCTCCCCTGAGAGCAGGATTAAATTAGTACATATCTAAGTGAATAAATAAATAATAAATAAATTGCCTAGATAAATTTGCATATATTAGAAATGTATAGAAAATAAAGTATAACCCAATGAATAATTTAACACTGATTAAAAAAGCACCATTTCATTGCAAACAGTGCAATTATATCTTATCTGTTAAACTCTCAAGCGGGTAAATAATAAAATATTAATTAAATTCTATGCTAACTCAGAGTTCGTTACAAACAAACCCACAAGAAAGAGAATGAATTAATATATTGGCTTGTAATAGATATTTTTTATTGCTGATAGCTCCTTTCCCATCATACATTACAACTCATTATATACTTGTTCATCTTATATTTATCAATTTTTATTAAAGAAATGGAGCATCAACATAACAATGATTATTAAAAAGAAAAAAACAACAACAAGGTTCATCAGACAACATATTCAACCAGAACACTGGTTGAATATGTTGTCTGGGGAAATACATATGTTTAATACATTATGCATATTCAGTATATATCTACTACTTGCCTTCCGAATTCTTATTTCTAATATAATTTATATATATTAAATGTGATCAAATTAACCTCAGTATTATGACATCATTTTTATTTGTTTGGTGTACACACTTTCTTCATGTGGGTTATCATCTGTGGAACAATGCAGTTTTATTATCTCAACCTCCTACCCATATTCTGCCTCTCCTCCATTAGTCAATACCCTTTCTATTCTCAAATAATTTAAGATCTGTCATCCTCCAGTAAGATTTTATTAAATAAATCGGAGATTCTATGAGTGAAAGAATAATGAATAATCAGGATATCCAACCTGGGATGGATGGGCTGTGAGATAAGTATGCAAATTTACAAGAAGAAATATGAGAAAGAAAGCAAATATATTTTCAAATCAATAAGATTTGTTCAGAAGCTTACTTCTGCATTCCTCAGAAAGGATGGCTCAAAGGAAAAATTCTGGCCAAACAAAATTTTTTTAGAAGAAGTAGAACCACATAATGGATAAACCAACTAAGAGGAGCTAAAACTTTGTACCAGCTGCCAAGAAGGCAAGAGGACCTCCTGAATACTGAGAAAAGATAAAAGAAAGGTGGAATATTCAGGTATAACCAGTAAGGAAGTGGCAGGCACTGCAAAAGTGGATAGTCACAGAGAGCTGAACGTGGTTTTCTGATCCTAGGACTGGTTTTTAAATGGACTTGCCCCCTGCCTAGGCTAGAGTCATCTGGGGAACACTTTGAATTACTGCATTAATTACAACAACCCTTGATGGTAGCAGGGACTGTCAGGTCAGCCAGAACTTTGACATATTCCCTTAGACCAGCCTCACCTGCTCAGTTAGGGGAGTCCTCTGTCCCTTCTGCATGGCCAGTAACCTTACACACCATTCCCCCTGCCCCACAAAGGAAAATAAAATTTGACTTTATAAAACATGTTTTGAAAATGAAATGTTACAGGATAGGGATTTTTAAAAAGTGGTCAAAGATAAACTAGTGTTGAATGCTTCTGAAAGCCTCACCCATTAAAAATATCTACAGACACAAATATTTGTAAGGGCCAAAGATGAATAGTTTTCTCTTTTCAGAGGTTAAAAAGAAAACACTGGTGAAAGTTATGTCCTTTGACAAGATATTGTGTACCTACAGAACAAATTCTCAGCAAGGAAACAATTATATTCTATTGGAATGGGTTCTTTTTTCATTTAAATGCATACCTGTGTAATTCATAAAATCCCTGATCCAAGTGACCATACACGAATAGTTCTATTTTAGGAATATTCACCAGACTCTAACAGAGTCATGTTTCAGATATTCACTCAATCTTTGCAGCACTATACAGCAGTTCTACAATCTACAGCACACTCTTTTCTGTTATAAGTATTTCAGTAGGTCGCAATAATAGGATTTTGAATATTTAATATTGCAACATTTTGCTTATTACAAAAATAATCGCAGAGCAAGTTTTATAAACATTTCGTCACAGGTAGGCCCTCGTGTCACAAAGGTCTCACAGAATGACTTGTGGGAAAATCCCTTCAGAAGGCAATGCAGGGAAGCCAACAGGCAAGTCCAGTCTCCTGCCAGTGGGGCCCATTCTATTATGAATGTGGTGGAACATAGAGCATAGTTCACGCTGCTGTCTGTGGACCCAGCACATGCTTGCTGCCAATAATAGCATGTGGGCTAGCCAGATGGTGACACTCCCTGGGGACACGATGTACCAGCCACTGGTAGACAGCCCCCTCTCAACTGCTCTGCAAAATAAGCCCTTCCCTGATGTTTCAAGATTTAAAGGTGGCCTGTACAACACTTCCCCAATAGAAATGGAAGGACTGAAAAGTGCCTCTTATAGAGGGGAAATTTGGTCTTCTGATGCCATGGATCTGTCTTTGCTTTGTCTTCTTCAGAGTGATGAACTCTGAAACTAATATTGTAACCACATTTTTGTAACCTTGAACTAAACTCAATTTTTTACAAGTTCTGTCACTATTTTGATGCTGAAACTCAGAAGGATCTTTGCTTCCACAGAAAAACTTATTTAAAACATTTTTAAATGATCAGAAAGGAGATTCAAAGATAATATATCTTTCTCTTTCCCCCCTTTCCCTCTCCTAATATGATCTGATTCTGTATTCTTTTGATCCTACTAAGCTACAACTATATCACTTTTTCCTACTCAGCCCTTCACACTTCAGCCATGACTCCTCTATTTTCCTTAGACATCAGTAATTCAAGAACATTTTCACTGGCTTCAGTGGGACTTAGACTTTACCCTAGATATACGGGAACAAAATTACTGTTCTTACACATTTACACACTCTGGCATGTCAAATGTAACTCTATATATTAGACAAGTAATGTGATTTACCAGTGCCTCTAGAAAAATCAAAAAACCTTCTACAACAAACAAATGACAAAAAGCAAGAGCTGGAGTCCTTTAGCCAAAAGTTGCATGATGTGTGGAAATGCATAATTAAAAAAATAATCCAAATGTTATCTAGGAAACACAGCAGCAAGTGTAAAGTCAAGTCTAAGATTTCCATTCATTAGTACAGTGATGCTTGACCTTCTGGCCCTGCAGGCTAGATGACTGGTGACTTTATGGCTCATTATAATCTACCTGATCTTTTCTAAACTCTTCATCCCACAGGTGTTAATGACCCTCTCTTCTTTTTCGGTCTTAATGTTCTGCCAGTCAAAGTATCCTTGATTCTGCCATGCTGCTCCTGGTAATGAAGCTCCTATTTCACAGCCCTGCAAATAGTTTTTAACTCATTCCAATGAAGCTATATTTGTTTTTGCTTCAATCTCAAGATGAATAATACAGCCCTAGGCCCCTAGCATATTAGTAAAGCTTTAAGTTTATTTTCAACTGGAGGAAAACCTGTTATTTTATATATGATGATGCACCTCACCACCTGCACTGCCCTCTTCAGAAGTCTAGATCTGCTCATGCCTTTAGGTGAACTTCCACACCACTAACACATTCTGGATCTGTCAGCATCTTTTCTCTTGGTAGAGAAGAATCCTGTAGAATAGGATTTTATTTTTTGTTTTCTGGCTATTTTGTGTTGACTACTGTAAATACATATACAATTGGTTTTAAACTTGGTTTTAAAAGTCATACAAAAGAGCTCTTAATCAGCAGTCCTCCTGTCTCCTCCCACAATTAAAAAAACCCCCATCGTATAAAATGCATCTCTAGTGTGCCCCTGAAACAAGGAAAACAATATCTGAAATCACAGAGAAAAAAAGTAGAGGTTAATCTAAGGACTGCCTTCTTGCTGACTACTGACAGTCAGTTACTTAGTAATAGTATTGCTTACTATTTCTTAAAACAATGAGAATTTGCCTGGAGGTTTGGATGATGGGCATATTTCTTCCAAAATCACATGTATAATAAAATCCAGCTAACAGTGGCAGTACTGCATCTTACACCTGCTGCTTGTTAGCTGGTACAAGTCCTTCTGCATGTGGATATGTCCATTTGAGTGTTCACAAAGTTAAGGTGAAGGGTGTCAAAGCAGATGGGGAGCCTCGGAGCAGGTGCTATACACAGCATAATTCCTTGGGGTCTATCAGATCTACAGAAGGGAATCCATCTGGAAGACACTACTGGAATAACCAATATTAACTTTTGCTCCCTGACCTATCACTCGTGCTGCTCGGTTAAGGGTTGTACCCAGCTGCAGTAGGGAAGCTACTGACAAAATAACTGTTAACAGAGTCATGCTGCTAGGACCTAAAAGAAAAGAGTGGAAGACAAGTTTCTTCCCAAGGAAAAGATTTATGCCAAGGATTTAGAATCATACATTCATAGAAAATTAGGGTTTGAAGGGACCTCAGGAGGTCATCTAATTCAAACCCCTGCTCAAAGAAGAACTACACCTCAACTAGATCATGCCAGCCAATGCTTTGCCTATCCAGGTCTTAAAAACCTCCAAGGATAGAGATTCTACAACCTCTCTGGCCAGTGATTTACTACCCTCCTAGTGAGAAAATTCTTCCTAATATCTAACCTAAACTTCCCTTGTTGCAATTTGAGACCATTGTTCCTTGTTCTGTCATCTGCCATAACTGAAAATAGTCCAGCCCCATCTGCTTTTGAACCCCACTTCAGGTAGTTGAAGGCTGCTATTAAATTGCCCCTCAGTCTTCTCTTCTCCAGGCTAAATAAACCCAGTTCCCTCAGCCTCTCCTTCTAAGTCATGTACCCCAGCCCCTTAATCATTTTCATTGCCCTCCACTGGACACTCTCCAATTTACCCACATCCTTTCTGTAGTGGGGGGCCCAAAACTGGACACACTACTCCAGATGTGGCCACACTAGTGCCGAACAGACGGGAACAATCATTTCCCTCAATCTACTGGCAGCATTCCTACTTATGCAGCCCAATATGCTGTTAGCCTTCTTGGCAACAAGGGAACACATTGACTCATATTCAGCTTAGTGTCTGTCCACTGTAACCCACAGGTCGTCTTCTGCAGACCTGCTGCTTAGCCAGTTGCTCCTAAGCATGTACTGGTATATGGGATTGTGTTGTTTAAAGTGTAGAACTTTGTACTTGTTTTTGTTTGACCTCAAGAGATTTATTTTGGTCCAATGCTCCAATTTATCCAAGTCTCTCTCAATCCTAACCCTACCCTTCAGCATATCTACTACTCCACCCAACTTGGTATTATTTTGCTGAGGGTGCATTCCATCATATCTTCCAGGTTGCTGATGAAGATATCAAACAAAACTAGCCCTGGGAACAACCCCTGGGGCACTCCACTTGAAACCCACTGCCAACTAGACATTGAGCCATTAATTAATACCCTTTGAGTCTGACAATCCAGCCAGCTTTCTATTCAAATTACAGTCCCTTCACCAAAGCCATACTTCCTTAGCTTGCTTCCAAGAATGTTGTGAGAGACCGCATGAAAAGCCTCACTAAACTCAAGTTATATATCCACTGCTCTTCCTGCATCCACAGGGAAGCTTTGCACAGCCCTACCCAGCCAGGTGGGGCTTAGGGCCAGGGCCTGCAGGGTCCCAGCAGGGAGCAGGATGGGGCCATGGGTGGCTCGTCCAGGGGAGAGGGAGGGCCTCTGCCTCTGTGTAGGTAAGGAGACCCCAACATGGATCTCTGATAGCTGTTACACCGGGTTGCGGGGCAGGGAAGCAGTGCAGAGCAGTAAGCAAGCCTGCTGGTCCCTGCCGTGCGACTCGGCTCTGCAGATCTCCTTGCCACTGCTGCCCACTCCGCGCTGCCCCAACAACACGGAGCTAGGGCGTGTAGCAGGGATTCACCAGCCCCCAGACCAATTCCCCAGCCCGCCGCCAGTTCAATTCCCCAGTTCTCTAATCATTCCCTCAGCTCTTCCCAAGGGGCACAGGCTCCTGGATCTGCATGTCGGGTTTCAGCAGGCTGCTGCTGCAGGCTGGGGCCAGTAGCAGCACTGCAGTTTTCCCAGCTCTCAGCGCAGGCTGCACCAAGCAACTGCCCCTGGCCCCAGCCTGCTGAAACTCTGTGCACAGATCAGGGGCCCACGTCCCCTGGGAAGAGCTGGGGAAATGATCAGTGAGATGGGGGAAGAAATCAATCAGACAGCTGGGGAATCGAACTGGGAGCTAGATGTCAATATCAAAACAGTCCTTCCTCCCGGTCTTTCCCTTTCCTCTTCTTAGTTTTTGCTTCCCTGCAAACCCAGCTCCGAAACTCCAAAATTCTCCAAAATGTTTCAGAGCCTTCTGATTAGTTTCAAAGCTGTTTTGGAGCCTTCTGTTTTGATTCAGATTCGGTGTTTTGGGCGCCAAAACAGCCTGTGAAACACCTCTGAAATGAAACAACTGCCGAAATTTCACATTGCTCTAGCAGCTATAGTTAAGAGTAAAGAAATAATTAAATAGCATTTTTCTCATAAACAAACTTTTGCAGTGGCATTTGAACATCAGAGCAGTAATTAAACCTCAGATAGGACAATCTGTAAGAGAGAAAAATAGAGTAACAGAAAAAACCAATACATTTTAATTTAATGTCGCTTAAAGGTGAATTCAACTGTCCATGTACTAGAAAGGAACATATGAAACAATCATGCAGTCCTTCTCCAGACAAATATCTGGGCTAGACAGCTGGCACTGAAGCAGTGGATTAAATTTAGAGCTTAAGGCCATGTGGTGAAGGTGAACTAACAGCCTTCGGCTGTCTGTTGACTAAAAGCTTCACATGTCACTAAAATGATGTACTCTATACCTGGAGCTAAGTTCACTGCCATTCAATGGAATGATACTGGAAAGTGATTTTAATCCTGAGAAATTATTTATTTCTGCTCCATGAATAGCACACTGATGCCACTGGACTGATTCAGGTTCATCCTTTTCAAGGTTACAGAATAACATAGTTCCTTTTCCAAAGGAAAATGAATCATTTTAATTTCAGATAAGCATCAAATAAATCACCTTGGAATTTGAGATGTTCTAGGGCAATGGCACTGACCTGTACTGAAAAGGTTAGCAGCAATATTCTTCGTTTTCCCCATTTCCCCAAAACATAGGCATGCTGATAACCCCCTGAAGCTCAAAATCTGTGTCTTGAAGATCGTGAGCTTGCTCTCAGCAATGTTATACAGTTCTTAAGTCAAGTATTTAGTAAAATACACAACCCAGCAAGGTAATATGCCATGTCACTAATGTGACAGAAATGTAAACTGACCTTCATGAGGTGCTGATTTATCCACTTCGTGAAAGTTTTCTTTTGTACTTTGTCCCGTTCATCTGGGGGAGACAGACAGAGAAAAAATAATGTTTAATACATCTGAAAACAACTCAACACTGCAAAAAGATCTGTATAGCTCATTTTATTAATAATAAATAAGCGTCCAGGTAAAGTTTGAATGAAAAATAAATCTGTAAGAGACACAAATAGAGTAACAGAGACAGTACTCGTGAAAATATTTTTATGCGTAGAAGTTTACTCAAAACTTCATCTTAAGATAAAACACTTGGCTAGACCAAGTCATATTAAAACTTCTTCTACTGTGTAGAAAATCTCAGCAGAGCCCCTCAAATCCACAAGAATCAAGAGGGACTTAGTATAAGCTGTAAATGCACCTTTAAAATCTAATTATTTACTAAACTTTTTACCAACAGAACTGATGGAATGTAACAGCATAAAACAGGGTAAAAATATATCTTGCCACTAGTTCAGGGGTAGGCAAAATACAGCCCGCGGGCCGGATCTGGTTCGAGAGACCATTCTATCCGGCCTGCTGGGCCCTTAAATATTAATTTTCTAAATTTTTTTATGTGCCCTTGATTCCTGTCCAAAATGACAGGAGCCAGGGGCAGTAGGACCCAGGGGAAGCCCTGGCGGGCTCCTGCAACAGCAGGGCCTTCCCTGCCCCACCCCCCCATCCGGAAGCCCCAGCAGGGGCTTCTGGTCTGGGACCATGCGGCTGCCCTGCACTGTAAACTCAGGTAAGCGGGGTCGGGGGAAGGACAGGGGAGGACCCCGGGGAAAAGCTGAGAGTGGGGAAAAGCAGCCCCTCCCCCGCCCTGTGGCCGGTGCTCTCTGCTGCAGTTGCTTGCAGCCTGTGTGGGGCTGTCCTAAGGGCTGTGAGCAGCTGCAGCACAGGGTGCCGATGACAGGGCGGGCAAGGGGCCACTTTTCCCGTGCTCAGCACCAGCTTATAACCCACCCCCACTGCCAGCCTGGGCCCCACGCCGGCTCCAGGCTTGCCCGTCAGGGATGCACACAGCAGCAGCAGCTGCGGCCCCCCCCACATCCCATGCCAGCCAGCATTTGCCACTGCCACCTCTGTGCTGACCAGCGCATGAGCTCCAGGCGGGCAGCAGCAGCAGCAAACACTGCCCAATGCAGCAAGTGGGAGGGGGCTCCAGCTGCTGCTGCCACGGCACAGTCCCGATGGACAAGCCCGGAGCTGGCATGCGGCCCAGGCTGGCAGCGGGGGCAGGTTACAAGCTGGTGCTGAGTGAGGAAAAAAACGGCCCCTCACCCACCCTGTGGCTAGCGCCCCACAGTGCAGTCGCTCATAGCCCGCATGGGGCTGCACGTGCCTGCTCCAGACAGCACCATGCGGGCTGCAAGCGGCTGCAGCAGGGAGCACTGGCCATGGGGCGGGGCAAGGGTCGCTTTTCCCTGCACTCCGCACCAGCTCCTTCCCTGCAGGTGAGCAGGGGGTCGGGGCTGCATGCTGCTCCCTGCCTGTACCGCAGGGCTGGGGGGGCACTGGGAGTGAGCGGGCCGGGAGCCAGAGGGAGCATGGGACCCACACCAGTGTATCCTGGGGCCAGCACCAGCAGGGCCCAGAGCAGGGCGGCAGGGGTACAGGGTCCCAGCCGGCAGGGGATTTATGGAGCCGGGCCAGATCCCCCTCTCCCTGCTGGTGCAGCCCAGCCCAGCTCCACAGACCCCTGTCAACCTGCGCCTTGCTCTGAGCCCCACCGGTGCTGGTCCTGGGACATTGGTCCCAAGACATTGGTCCCAAGATGGTGACCAGTGGGCGGGGCACCTGTCAAGGGGCAGGGCTACCCATGTGGCCCTTGACAGCTTGCCAAAACTGGGTAAGCGGCCCTCTGCCCAAAATAATTGCCCGCCCCTGCACTAGTTGGAAAGCTTATATAGGCACTTTCCACACATGTTCAATAAACACTACCTTCTGAATGAAGCTACAAAAGAAGGGGGGAAAAAAAGGTGTGGGATTCCTAAATACATATATAATATTATTAAACCCTCATTTTAAATATTTGAGGTCTTCCATATCAATGATATCACTGATCAGTATAGATACTCTCCATCTAAGGATGAAGTGCAAAATCCATCACTGCTAAGTCTAAACTTACCCGATACAAAATCATATTAAAATCCAAACAGAAATCCAATATTGGTTTCAGTCATATACAATTACAATACATTAAAGAATAAGGCCCAGGGAACACCTGCAAAATGGAGAAGGATGCCAGGCCTTCCTCTAAGCTCCTGCAAATGTATATACAAACCTGAGATTTCTGTTGTGTCATGAGGACAGTGGCCTCTTATGTTAGGTAAATAAGGAAGTTCTCTGCCCTCCTTTGCACCAGTGTGTGCCAGCCACAAGACTACCTCCTCTTCAGGAGTTGCAGAGCACGTGCACTCCTACTACAGCCTCCCTAGCACTATACCATATATACTCAGTGTGGAACAATCTGTCTTCCATGGTTAGGCTACTGAGGGTATGGACAGACAAAGTGCTTCAAATGCTGCCTTTTTTTAATGTGGTGTAAGAGTGGTGTTGTAGCCATTGACTTCAGTGAGATTTGTGGGTGCCCAACCAATCTGATAATAAAGCCATGTAACCAATGTAGGCAGTGCCAAAGATCTGTACATTGTCCTTGCAGATAAATTACAGATAAATTCAGTTATATATAAACATTTTATTTCCCTGCTTTTTTATGTTGAAAAACTTTGGCTGGACAGGTATGCAGCTCTATGCAAGCATAGCTGAGAAAGCATAAATGCCAAAACTGTAGCCAGACAAAAAATGACTAGTAGGAATTAGACACTGGAAGAGGCTCTTACTACAATAGTTGAGTGGTTATGGCACTCACGTAGGAAATTTGAGACCCATGTTTGGGCTAGAGCTGGGATTTAATACCACCTAAATTGTGGCCTCATGGTTAGAGCACTCTGCCAGAGATGTAGGTTCAAACCCTGTCTGTCTGGGTGAATCCAAGGCCTAAAAACTAGGGGTCTCATTTCCAGGCAAGTGCCCCTAACCACTAAGCTACTGAGATAAAACATAGAAGGTACTCCTCCTCTAGCATCTAACACCTGCTAGTCATGGATTTGGGGGTGTTTTTTTGGCTGCAATTTCAGGACCTGTGCTCACCCAAGTACAAGTATATGGAGCCACATACCTGCCTGTCAGGAGTGCAGCCTACAGAGCATGCTTAGTAGTCACAGAGATGCCTGCATTTCCATACTGCATGCAGAACAAGAAGACAAACTGCTTAAGTGCCAAAATTGGGACTTACATAGCTGCGTGAGCACCATATTGGCATGTAAAGTTAAATAAGCCCATGCCCATACTATCCAGCCTGAGAAAAAGGGTGCGTCTGCAGCAAAAAATGAAGGGATTCTGCTCCCCATACACACCACTACAGATCTATTCTGCAGCAACATCTCCTGTCTTTGGGCTCTAGCAATACCTGCTCTAGAGCCCTATGCTTTCACTTATTTTGGAGGGGGCAGAAGGAGCACTTGTTGTATACTAGAGAGAATAAAGAAAAGCAGTCAGATAATAATGTGAAGTTTTCTTCCCAGCTGCTGTTACAAGCAAAAGTGAAAATGTGAACCTTTTATTTCATTATTTAAAAAAGAGATGACCCTGAGATTAGTTTAAAGCAGCAGAACTGGTATATAAGCATTACATTAATGTTCCACTTAGAAGCCACTCACAGATTGAAATTCTTTAGTGTGTAGTGACTGTTCAATATGGAAGATTATGGTGGTGATGGCAATGTAAGATGAATACAGTGTACAGGTAGCATTCATTCAAATCTCTCAAGTTTTCAGGAACTTAACATGCAACACAAACCCTTTCAATATGTGACAGAATGAATGGCACTATATTTGAGATAGAAAACTTAGCAAATTGATCTATTCCCACACAAAATTTCCTATAACCTTCACTCAGCATATCAGCATTTCTGGTATCAGCCAAACCATAATAAGCAAGAAGTTCTGGCTTGGAAAATGAAGAGTATAGAAAATTTGAAGGACTCAAACTAAAAAGAAACCTGGGAAATATTTTCAGTTTCCTTATGGATAGATATTTTAAAGTAATATAAGCTTCCCAAATTACACATTTTAATATTCCAGCTTTCAAGCCTATAATGTATCTACACAGTATTATTGTGGCACCAAACAATTATGCCTACCACAAAAGTATATACTTTGGGCAAAGGTTCCACCAGTAACACAAATGTTTGTATCTTATTAGAATCTGTTGCATCAATTAATTTTTAGTCCATTTTCAATTACAATATTAATTTCAACATCATACACTTCCTCAGGGTCAAAGCACAATCCCATAAAGAAGTGCCAATTATCTGTGATAGACAAAAAAAAGTATGTGGCAAAAAAGGTGCCAGCCAGACATGTGAAAGACAGAAACAAACAACTTTAATAGTTTTGATTAAAGATAGAGACCAACGCCTTCAGAAATGGAAAAGCATATTAGGATAAAAATTCACTGCAAGTACATTTCACATGCCTGATCTCAAAGCACAGTGTACAGAACCGAGCATACTGTACTGCATTATTAAGGAATACGACAACTGTAATCATTGTGATAGAAAAACAAAGCTACGCAATGAAATCTAATAATTGTATGTGAGCTTAAGAGTGTCAGCATTTGCACCGCCTGTTTCCTAAGGGGCTTAAGAGCGTAAGAACTCTGTTAAACTCCAAATGCAGGTCTTTCAACTTCCTTTCCTATGCAAACATACGAGTAGTCCAAAACATGCAAACTACAGCATTTACTGTACTACTGACCCATACAGCACATTAGCTCCACCAGCTTTGTATTCCATTCCTCTCCAGATTTTAGGAGCTGCCCCATCATTCTTTAGGAAACTTCTCTGCCAAAACTCTTCACTTGCAAACTTCAAAAGGCTCAGGTGTTTTCTTTGAGAGGAAGAAATCAGTAACAACTGAAACGCCTCCTGACAGGCTGGTAGCAACTCCCCTTTTTAAACAAACATGAGCAAACATCCAGTTGGCTGCTACAGTAGACAAATATTAACCCTCTGCATTTAATTCACAACAGCAACATTAGATTAAATACAATCTTTCTGCTTTTAACTTCAAAAATATGATTACATCTGAGAATTCAAGTTGTGAGCTCTCAAAGCAGGGACACAATCTTCCTACATGCAGAATGTGAATGTTACCATAATACAAAGTAGTGAACTATTAATCAAATGGAGTTGCTGCAGATTCACCAACTCTGGTAAACAAACTTTTCTATATCCAGTTGACAAAACACACATAAGGAATTGATCATCTTGTTCACCTGGAAGGTTTCTTAGAGTTTCTCTCAAACTCTAAGAAAAATTTCTGTAGAATGACCAAAGCAACAGCCACATTAATTAGCTCAATCTACAGTACACTGGTATTCTGGAGAGATTTCAGATATGGAGATTTATTCAAAAATTTAATGGTTGTTGAGGCAAAGATGCATTCCTCTTGGCTCATTTAATGCTGACAGACTCAAAAGCTCAGATCCCTGTATACAAAGAGCAGCTTTATACCACCCTTCCACCCACTGCCAGACTCCACCCTCTGCAAGTTACAACAACCCTTCCAGAGGCTGCTCTGCCGGGCAAGATCACCTCCACAGCGTTCTGATGCATCCTGAAATGTCATCATGAGCAAGACCCTCCTGACATAAGGCAAATTTTAAGGCATTAGTACTTCTGTGACTTAAATCAGTTTTAAGTCAGCTTGCACAGCTGCTTCAGTGGGCAAGACCCTGGAAGAGTGAGCAGAACAGTAAGTTTGTCAATCAGAGGAAAATAGGCACAATCAATCTTACATTCTTAAGGAGAGAAAAAAAGGTAAAGGGTATGTCCCCTAATTTCCAGCAAGAGCCACAGAATTTTTGCATCTTTCATCATTCTAAAGGGGAAGAGATTCAAATCTATGCTTCCCTACCAGGAACAGATTTGCAGAAGAAACCCCAACCACTTCCTAGTCAGAGTCTTGCATTACTAAATCATTCTGCTTCTGCACTAACTTATGCTTACCCATACGAACGCTCAAATAGAGGACAGGACAGGATCTTCTGCACTCTTCCAAGCAATTGCAAAAGAACGTGCAACCCTAATGTATACTTTCACCCTTGTCCATATGCATTATAATATGGTTCTTAATTACATATTTTTTTCTTCACAGGAACCCTCTGTTAGCCTTCAGGATATTTTATAATATTTTATAATAAATATTTCTGTCCTGATTTGTGTGCATTGTGTAGTGTATATTGCATAATACAAAACAGAAGTCTCATTCTTGTATATTGTAGGAGGGGAAGGGTAGGGTCTGTGTGTGGGGCAGGGTGTAGGTATGGTAGGGGTTGGATGTATGGAGGGGAGAGTGGGGGTACAGTGGTGTGTGTGGTTAGGGTGTGGGTGTGTGCATGTGGGTGGGCTTCCCCCTGCCTGCTCTTTGCAAAGTAGCTGCCTCCACAGGCAGGGGGGGATCAGAGCTGGCTCACAGCGTACTGCAAAGGAGCAGGAAAGCAGCTACCACTATGGACAGCCAGGAAAGTCCACAGGACAAGGGAAAGGGGATGGTGGGGGGAGGAGGGCAGCCAAGCCTGGCTTCCGGCTCTCTTGGCCTGTGTCCCACCCCTGCCTGATGGGACCGCAGCCAAGCCCACACTGGCTCCTGCTTCTGCTCCCACCCCACCTGCCTGTCCTGAGCCTCCATGGTGGGGCTTTGTGATGAAGCCAAGCTCCTTCACCTGCTCCCCCATCCAGCCATGGACGAGCAGAACCAAAGCGAGCTACAGGCGGAGCCTGCCCCGCCATCCCGCTCCCCTCAATGACACAGCATCCCCTCCCTACCTGTTGCCTGGAGTGCTGCAGCAAGGACAGGAGGAGGAGCTGCCAGTGGCCAGGGGAGCCCAGCAGTTCCCTGGGTGGCTGTAGTGCCAGGACTAGGGCCCTCCAGAGGGGGAGGCTGGGAGTGCAACACACACTGCCCTAGGCAGGAATGGGGGTGGAACTCGGCCCCTCGTGGAGCACAGCAGGGGCAGCTGCAGACCAGGCCAGATACAATTAATTCGTGGGTGCCTGCCTGCAGGCCAGATTCAGTGAGCTGGTGGGCCAGATCCGGACTGTGGGCTATATTTTGCCCACCCCTGCCTTAGGTCCTATATACTGCATGCTATTCAAAGGCTGTATCCAATGTTACCCAAAAATTATTAATTGCCTAGTGGGATTTTCTGAGGCACCCTAACAATCCACTATTTCACAAAACATGATTTATCTTCACAACCATGAGCAGGGGGTGAGAGGGTGGTATCATCCCCATTTGATAGACAAGGAGGTGTTCCTCTGGAGGCAGAGAGACACTGAAGACATTAAGGAACAAATTAATTTTGGATGCCCATTTCAAAACATCACTTTTTCTAAATATTTAGCATTGTGTAGTCTTTTATATGTTAAAACATAATTCTCACTGGCTACAAATGCCAGAAATGTGAGCATTCAGACCTTAACCAAATCCAACCCTAGGGTCTCAAGCTGGCACTGAGAAAATCAGCAATATGCAGGCAGTTATCACCAATGAAAAGGGTGCCTTACACAACTTGCTTAGCTTTACACAGCAGTTCTGCAGGAGAAACAGCAACAAAATCCAGTTCTCCAGGCTATGATTCTTTTTCATGCTTGTAACTCCATGCCTCATTCCCTGCATACTTTTCAACTTCTGCTACAAATGAAGCAGGGAACCAACAGAAAACAGCCCCCTTTACTAACTACCCTGATTCACTGCTAAAGCAGATCCAACCAATGCATCATGTCAGACAGGCACACTTAATTTTGGTATCTTCTAACTTTTGAGTTTTTAATTATGACATTAATGTTATTTTAAGATTATATTTTAATATTTAATTTCCTTCTTTTTTCAGAAGGCAAACTTAACACAGATATTTCTCAAGCAAAGCAACAAGAATGATTAGGGGTCTCAGAAACAAGACTTACAAAGAAAATCTGACAGAACTAGCGTTATTTAGTCTGGAGAAGAGAAGATCGAGGGAGAGGGATTTCATACCAGTCTTCAAATACAGAAAGGATGGAGAAGGGTTTTTCTCTGTGCACCATAGGGGATAGAACTAGGAGCAATGGTCTCAATCTTCAGCAAGGGAAATTTACTTTGGAGACTAGGAGGAACTCTCTCACTATGAGAGTGGTCAAGCTACTTAACAGGCTACCTAAAGGGACAGTTGGCTGGGATGGTTTAATCAAAATGATCCTGCTTTGAGCAGGGAGTTGGACTAGATGACCTCATGAGGTCCCTTACAGATCTACTTTCCTATGATCCTATGAACTTTTATAATAAGGCATCATCCTAACAGTCACAAAGGCCATCCATAGGACTGAAAGTTTGACCTCTGGCACACAGGCCTGTGGATTTGAGCTAATGACGATACTGATAGCAACAGTAGTTTATTACTTTTGGTGCAAACCAGCACTAAAGAATACAAGACACACTTCACAAGTGTCATAGGTATTTGACAGCAAAGGAAAGTTGAGACTCGGGAGATCTGCTTTTTCCCCTGCAATCTGTCCTTGTCCTAATCCTTTCTCTACCCACCCATGGCTCATTACCCTAGTTCCATTCTTCTGGCTGATTCAATTCCAGTCTCCACTGCTCACACTTTTCACCTTAGTGTCTTTAAACAGTCAATATTAGTCTCCCTCTCCAGTCTTGTTATCCAGTTCTCATTTCCCTCACTCTAAGCACAGTCTCTCCCCCTCCTGACACAGTCTTGGTTGTCTGGCCCAACCAGACCCAGTCTCCCTCCCCTCAAAAAACTTCTTGTCCCCAGTCTCCTGGTTCAGCCAGTCCATTTCCCATCCAATCCATCTGCCTTACTGTCCAGCTCCTCAGCTCCTTTCACCGTGAGTAGTGGTGGAACATGAGCAATGTGGTCACATTAGGAGCTGAGAGGATAGAGTGGTCAGCATTAAAAGAATTTCAGAACTTTTTGGCTGAGAAAATAAGAAAATTCTTAATAAGTGGTTGAGAACCATGATTTCTGAAAGGGTTGGATGGACTCTCATGGGGAAAGCAAGTGACATACTCCTGAAACAACCACCATTCCCCTCCAAAATTTCAAGTCAGTGCACCAAAGAATGGAGACTTGAGCTTTTCAAATACAGGCTCACCAACATTTTAACACAGCAAGATAGTATATTTTCTCTGTACTTTTTCTCAGAAACAGCCAAACCATTTTCATTGGGAAAAAACAAATTCCTATAAGACTAACACCATGCATGTAAAATTGTTGAAATTTGGCAAAATTATGAACAACTGAAATTGAGGCCTTACAAAGTGAAGTGTGGAGCAATGTTAATAACAGGTTTTGTCACATCTACCTGTAGTGCCTTGCTTCTTGTCTCCCAGTAATCAAGCTATTTTTCTTCTGCTGATTGTTAAATACCTCATACAGACATACAGTTTCTCCTGGGAGAAACCATGAGCATACAGATGGTTAAGTTTTCTCTCCCAGGCTAAAAAAAATGGCCGCCCCAGAGAAAAATAACCATGGAATAAATGGAGGGAAATCACTCCCAGAAGAGTTTCTCCTGGGGCAGCAAACATCTGTACATGCCATGACTTGTCTCCTCATTTAGCCCTCCATCATTCCTCCTGTCCCTCCCCCAGGAAGACAATGTGTCATCTGCTGAACTATACCACTCCTGCAGGGAGCAGAACGAGCTCCCTTCTCAATCCCCACATTGTGCTACAAGAAAACACAGGCTGACCATGGGCAGTCTGGATCAGCCAATCAGGGCTACCCTATGTACTACTGGCATCTGTTGCCAGGCAGACTGAGGAAGGCTGCAGAGCATGCAGAGCTATATACCTCTGGCTGAGCAGTGTCAGCACTACAAGCACTGTACTGTTCATGGTCTCAGCATTCAAATATCTGTACATGCAACTCTGGGTAAGTTTCTCTATGTGGAATACAATCTGAGGAGAATTCTGCCAGGTTTATTTGAATGCATGTATGCAGCCTTTGTCTGCTACCTCTGTGAATTTCTCCCCCCTCCAATTTCACAGCATCACTCACTGTTCTAAAACAAATGCAGTGGGCTGCTATGGAAATCCCTAAACATCCAACCCCCTCTGAAAGTCAAAGGAATGTTGAGTGGTTAAATGCTGCAGGATCAAGCCCATAATAGCAAGGCTTAACAGCTACTTTCTGAAATGAAGTGTTCTCTTGAGAAAAGCATTAAGGAAAAACACAGACTCACAAGACATTTTCAAAGTGCTTTCGAACGCTGATGAAAATAAATCCTTATAAAATATTCAACAGCTTAGTCATTCAAAACTGAGAACTGCAATAACAAGTCCATACAAATGCTGCATTTGTCAGGGAAGATGAAGACATCAGCCAATTCTTTTTGTTGTTTTCCAAAAAAAAAAAAAAACAAACCAAACAAAAACCAAACAAAATAAAAAATAACAAAAACAAAAAAACCCAACAACATGGAGTAAATGCATTACGTTTTCACAATGTAACCAGCTGATTTGACAATTCAGTTCTCTGCTCTGTGCCTGGATTTTCTAACAGTTGACATACTCTGCTCCAGCTATTGCTTTGCGTTCCAAATTTCCAAAGGTTGCTATTTTGTACTTTTTAATATAATTTTATTGTTCTCAACTCTGCTGTTCTTGCAACACAAGGGGAGCTCTTGGAACTTCAAAATAACAGTCTGTCTCCTACAACCTCTGTCATCTCTCATTAGATGAGCTCTTCCTCCTGGCTTCTGGAGTCAAAATACACAAAGTTTCCTGTTTACTCCTCCTTCATTGCACTCCTATATCAACACAGGTTGGGTACAAATCCCAGAGGTTTGCGGCAACTTTCCTTGGAAACAGCACCATGTTACTTCTTTTTACAAGAAGTGAACAAAGGAGAATGTTTTAAATCAAATTAAGCAAAAAGGTCTCAGTGCCTAAATAATAATTAGCGGGATGTGGAGTAATGTCTTCTGTCAACAGACAGTAATGCAGAATAAGAGGGGAAGAAGGCAATAGTGGTAATCTGGATGTGAGGGTCAGAGCTCAAAGCTGCTCTAACTAAAGCACCCCCACCACCCTCAGAGCACATGTAAAAAGCCCTACCTTACTGAGGGTCTATCTTACCAAGCAAAGCATTATATGCAAAAATGAATGCTAAAACCCAGAGCACAAAATATGAAAAATGTAACATCTGATTTAGGCTCACTTCTTATTACTAAAAACAACCTAAGTAGCATTTTAAATGTATTGTTCAGTAGCATTACTGGCAGGGGGAGGGAAGAGGAGGTGAGAAGCAATAGAGACAAACACCCCAGGGCACCAAATCTGTGGGGGAGGGAGGGAAGGGATTGAAAAAAAGCTGCTGCTGTTGC
Organism: Alligator sinensis; assembly: GCF_000455745.1. Classification (NCBI taxonomy): domain Eukaryota; kingdom Metazoa; phylum Chordata; order Crocodylia; family Alligatoridae; genus Alligator; species Alligator sinensis. Next base: position 155,114 of record NW_005842678.1, on the reverse strand, counting down.
CAGCAGCTGTGCGTTGATGTTTGCCGTGACAACCAGAAGTTGCCCCTAGCTCTTTGCCCCAGGTGCCCAGCTTTACTCTTACGCTGCTAGTACTGTTCAGTCAAGTCATTTCCTCCACTGCCTGTCCCCACACTGTTCGTTCATAGCTATCCCTTCTTTTGGAGCTAGCTTCTTTTGGAGCTAGCATGGCAGATCTGCTGCATGCCCGGAGTGAGGATTCGCAACATCACAGAAACCATCCCTAAAATCATCAAGCCCTCTGACTACTACCCACTGGTTGTGGTTCATGTGGGTAAAATGATGCATCCAAGCCAGATAACATCATCGAAGACTAAAAGGCCTTAGGACACCAACTGAAGAAGACGGGAGCCCAGGTGGTATTTTCCTCCATTCTCCCAGTAAGTGGACGGGGTAGGCATAATAAGGCCTGCATTGACTTGGTTAACCGGCGGCTTCGGAACTGGTGCCACAAGGCAGGCTTTGGGTTTTTTGACAACGACCCATGTTTTCATAAGGAGGGCATGCTGGAGTGGGATGGGCTTCACCTCTCCCCTAAGGACAGATGTATCTTTTCCTCTAGGTTGGCTGATCTCATACAGCGGGCTTTAAACTAGCATCACCGGGGGAAGGGGCCACTTCGAGTGGAGAGGATGCTTCACCAGCACTCAGGGTGAAAAGAGGAAGGGAGGCCCAGGTAAGCATCAACATCCTGGGAGCAGGGGGCAACAACTGTCCTGGGAGTGGGAAGGAGGCTCGTACACCCTCAGGATGCCTCAGGTGCCTCTACACTAATGTTCGTAGTATGGGGATTTGCCTCCTGATTGCAAGTAAGAACCCAGACTTAGTAGGGCTCACAACCTGGTGGGACCCTACCTATGACTAGGCAGCGGGCATCCGGGGACACACCCTATATAGAAGAGACAAGGCAGAGAGGAAAGGTGTGAGGGTTGCGCTCTATGTAAAAGAGCACCTCACATCATCAAGGATTAGCTTTGGGTTACAGGAGACACTATGGGTCAGACAGAGACACTATGGGTCAAACTACAAGGGGGGCGTGGTGAAAGGGACCTCACGGTGGGTGTCTACTACAGACCACCCAACCAGGGGGAAGAGCTGGACCAGGACTTCTCCAGTCAGCTTACGGAGGCGGTTAGGTCAAGGGATGTTATTGTCATGGGTGACCTAAACTACCCAGACATTTGCTGGGAGGAGCAGACAGCCAGGTCTGACTGCTCGCGTAGGTTCCTGGCTGTATTACCTTCACCTTATCCAGGAAGTGCACAGCCCCACTAGGGGTAACGCTTTGCTGGACCTAGTCCTGCCCACAGGGGATGACCTGGTGAGGGGACTGCAGGTCCTGGACCACCCGGGCAATAGCGATCATCACCTGCTGGATTTCACTATCCAACACAGGGTGTCAAGGGATTACACCAAGGCTAAATCTCTTGACTTGAGAAGGGCCAACTTCAATTAGTTTAGGAGACTAGTGGGGGAGGCACTAAGGGCCCAGAAGGTAGAGGAGATTGGAGTCCACGAGGGATGGTCGTACCTTAAGGGGGCAATCTTCCAGGCCCAAAGGATAACAGTCCCTGAGAGAAGCAAGGTGGGTAAGAGTGCTCAGAAACCCCCTTGGCACAGCAATGGCATTCTGCAATGCCTGAGGACTAAAAGGGGGGCATACAACCACCGGAATGGAGGAGCTATCACCAAGAAGGAGTACTCCTCCTCAGCCCGGGAGTGTAGGAGGGCTATTAGGAAGGCCAAGGCAGAGATGGAACTCAGGCTAGCGTCCAAGATTAAGGACAACAAAAAGTCCCTTTTCAAGCACATTGGGAGCAAGACAAGGGCACCAGGCAATGTAGGGCCCCTGCAAGAC